>NW_024512543.1:777500-785000 GCF_017590135.1 Pyrgilauda ruficollis
AGAAAGTGTGTTTTGGCTTCCCTTTTAAACTCAGCATGTTGTATCAAGTCAAAGCTTTTTATGGTATGTGTGTCTTAAATATAAAAGTTTTTGGGAAGGAGTTTTTGTTTCTAAATAATTAATAGCTAGAAGAGTAAATCTGTAGGCTAAGGAATATGGGAGCAGAATTATCACTGAGCAGGAACATTTTAATTTCTATTTGCAAAAGGAATAAAGATATTTTTATAGAAAGATAACAATACTAATGATAGGAAAGTTTTCTCCCAGGTGACCTGTACTACTAGGAAAGGAGTTGTTATTAGAAAATTTAGAGTAAATAACAGTATTTAATTTTAAAGTAATTAATTTAACAGTAAGTAATTTAATTTAACAGTATTTAATTTAAAAGAAATACCTTCCATATTTCTTTTAAATTAAATGTGGAAAGGACCTAAATTCTGCTCACATAGTTTAAGTAGGGTGGGAACCCAGTACAGTGGAAAGTTTTACATATTGTAGCCTAGTCTTTTTCCATTCCAGAAAACAGATTTCTTGATGTGATAGCCTTTTATTTTTCATTTTCCAGTAACTTTGATCTTGAGGTAGAGATTACTGTAATATCACACCGAATTCCCTATTAAAATGGTGTGTTGTTGTTGCAATCAAAAAAATCTTGAGTTCTCTTAGTTTTCTTTTGCATAAAGTAATAGAGCTTAGAATTGACCTCTATACTGCCTATTTTAACTATCAAAAGACAATTATGCTATAATAGCCACCATTCCTTATGTTGTAAATGAAAAGTTCACAGTTTCTGTGGATAAAATATGTCCTTTTAGTGTTTCACTATTTGGGTGTGAGCAGGAGAGCCAGTTTTCAGTTTGTGACCACCTTCAATTTCTTTTGGGATGCTGTACAATATGAAGAATGTGCTCTATGTATCCTTTGACTTAATCAAGTTCAAAACATGTTATTTAACCAAGCACTATAATAATTCTTTTTCCTATTACCTTACTAGAGCTCTCAGATTATTCTATCAATTTATGGAAGATTAACTCCAAACAAAACTCTGGGGCCAAGGAGAGGTGGTGCCTTACATAAGCGTAATAAAACCCTGTAAATGTAACGTCTCGTACTATACTTATCTCTGTATCCTAAAACGAAAAATCAAGTCAATGATGTTGTTAAAATAGATAAATTTTGTACTTAGAATCCTTCTAAGACATTGAATTCCAGGTGTTGAATTCTGTGGTGCAAAACAGTATTCTAGTTATGGTATAATAAATGCTAAGTAATGGAGATTATGGCTTCCCTCACTCTATTTGCTCTGCTCCTTTTTGTAAAGCCCAAGTTGCCATTGTCCATCTTCTCTGCCACAACACAGTGCTGGCTCATATTCAGTTTGCTGCCCTACCAGGGCCTCCAGGTTCTTCTCTGCAAAGCTGCTCCCCAGCCAATCCATCTCAGCTTGCATTGTTGCTGGGGTTGCTCCTTCCAACTACACATTGACCTTTACTAAATTCATGAGATTTCTGCTGGCCCATCCTTCAGCCTGTCTAGGTCCATCTGAATGCCAGCCTTGCCTCCTGATTGGTTGTCTTTTGCATCCTCCAGGTCATTGTTGAAAATGGTAAACTGGAATGGCAATTGATGATAGTAGACACATAAAGAGGAAGAAGGACAGAATCTTACACCTTTCTTTATTCTTACCTTTTCTGCTCTCTTTTTATTTACACCTAGATAATAACGTAAAATGCAATCTCAAACTGCTTCTGTATGACTACCTGCTGTGGATTATTAGCATGTATATAAAGTCAGAATATCCTTCCATCTTCCTCTACTTTTCCTAGCTCTTGAATAAACAGCTTGAAAAGGTAAAGGAGTATCATCAGGCTTTCTACACTCAACTCTTGGTGAAATGTTCAAAAGAAACAAGATGCCTTTTATATGCTGGAGAGTATAAAGCATCAAGCAGTTGTGCAGAGCAGTGCTGGTATATGTTGAAATACATCTACAGTCCACTTGCCTAGTGAAGACAGACAGCAGGAAAGAATTGGACAACAGTTCTGAAACAAGCATTCTGCAGCATTTCAAACTACACAGTAGAGATATAACTCTTACTGTATTTTAGAAACTTTTTTTAGTAAAAGGTGATTAAAAGCTGTGACTTCAAAATTGTCAAGTATATCTATGCAGTATTTATAACATAATCTGTCTACCCTGAACACTGCCTTGTATGTCAAGAATGCTTAATATACACAAAATTATTTTCAAAGTTGTATCACCTCTCCCAAAAATACATGCATAGCTTTTAGAAATTATTTTCAACTCTGAAGAAACTCTTTTGCAATAATCTCAGATTGCTAAATTGGATACACACAAGCACCCTATTTTCAACAGTGCAATAGAAACAGGAGGATAAGTCTAGAATGCAAAAGAATAGTTTTCTTGTCACCAGTTTTACTGTGTGTTTTCAACATGAGTACTGACAATAATTTAGTGAAGCACCCCTAGTCTGTCTTTTCTTTTTGTAAGTGGGAAAATATATTTACTTCCACTTACTCTGGTCAGCATGCACAACTGAAGTGAATGATGCTTACATGACCAAGTTTCTAACTGCTACCTACCACCTTCTTGATGTTCTTGAAATACTGGCTAATTCAGTGGCTATACTTGAGTTTTGGCCCAAATACTATTCTCAGCTTACAAACATTTGAACCATGAGCAGGTTAATTGACTTGGCCAAAGACCTATGGAAAGTTTGTATGACAGCAAAGACAGAATTTCAATCTTAAACTTGACAGTTGTGGATTCTTGAGGCCTAGACACTTCTGAATCCACACATGCTTGTTCCTTGCTTTCTCTTTAAGCTAGAAAGGGAAAAATGGATGAACACAAAATGAAAGGCAATTTTTCTTTTTAACCTCTATAAGTCTATTGTCCACTTTTTCGGAGAAAATTCAGCTTTTCCATAACACTGAGCATGGTTCAGTCTTCCCATTTCTGTATAAATGTCTGATGAATGCAGCCTCAGTAGTGCACTGATAAATTGGTGGTGGAGAGAATTTTTCTTGAGACAGTATTGCTGAGAAAAGCTGTTTGCCTTCAAATCCTAGAAGTTTCCTTTCTTTGGACTATTCCAACTTCTCTTTCTGTAATATACTAGAGCAAGCCTATGTCTTAAGTAGGTAAAGAACATGCTTGGTGTTAAACATCGCACACTGGTGAGCTCCTTGAGCAATGTCACCTCAGTTTTAGGATCATGTCCATCAACTAAATTAAGCTGGTTCTGTTTGTAGAATTGCGTGTCTTTGAACTCACAGGACGAAAACATTCTTCAGCATGAGATGTGTTACTTCCATAGCAGAGTTGATAAAATCTGTGTAAATATTGCAGCTTGAGCCTTAGTTTATCAGTAGCAGTAGGAATGGGCCTTGCTGTCTTCTCTAAAAATGTCGTTCATTGTAAATAATTCAATTTAAACTTTTCTTCAGACCTTCCCCTAGCATATATGCAGCACTGTGCTGAAGCGTGAATATTAAATCCCTGGAACATCTTGCCATCAGTTTTGTCACAAGTAACTGCAGCATTCAGGTACTTCATATTGAAGGTGCTAAAAAAGCAATGCATGACTTAACTTTGTTCTACTTCAGAATTGACTGCTTGAGCAAAAAAGCATAAAAATAAACGGAGTGTCAAATGCAGTGTACCTGAAGAGTGTTACTAAAACATCTCAGTTAAAAAGCTGACTATACAACAAAACATAGGAGCAGTCATCTGAAAGGGTGATCCAAGTATTTGACATCCTCAGGACTATCTTAAGACAATGAAAAACACCGAAGGGAAAAAAAAAAAAAAAAGCATTTGAAAAAGATATTTAATATCCAATAAAAATTAATTTGCTGAAGGCTGATGTCAGGATTTTTTTTCCCATGTAGGATCCATGACCCTGAAAACTCTTTAGGTTATATGTTCTAGTATTTTAGTTAAAATAAAACAAACTCCTTTTTTCTTTTCATTTAGGTCTCCTTAATTCAAAAAATATAGATTGTTCAAGCAATAAAATTACCTAAGTTTAATCACTTATTTGACTAAGGAGATTGGAAACCACTATTTGAAAATCAGAATAAAGTAAGCAGGTCAACAAAGTATAATGCTGCCAACTGAGATTTCTTCTGATTTTTTGAAGAATAATTTAGGTGGTTTACACTATGCAAAAAATGCCTTTAGGCAGAACCTTTAGGCAGAAGGGGAAGACATGTCATCCCAGCTTTACTCAGTCACATTGTTTTGTGGTTGCAGCACAGTCAGCACTGTGTTCTCTGATGCCTTTGAGACTTATTCAGCTGAGCAGAAAAACTCTGGACTCCTTCTGCAGTAAACCACAGCTGTAAAAGGGAGATGTTGATGGACTGAAGAGAGTTCACTGGAGGGCCACTGGGATAGCCAAGGCGATGGAGCACTTCCCCTATGGGAAAATGCTGGGGGAACTGGGGGTTATTCAGCTGGGACAAGAGATGGTTTCACAAGGAAAGGAGAGCAGCCTACTGGTACCTATGGGGATGTTATTAGGAAGATAAATGCAGGCTGTAGACAGCAGTGACATGGTGGTAAGATTAGAAATAGGTATAAATTTAAGCATGAGATGTATACAACTTAACAACATTTAGTAACTTTGTGGTCCATAAATGTTTCAGGTTCTGCTTTTTGAAATTTTGCTAAAGTAGGTGCTCAGTACTTAGAAAATAAATTTCTTTATAGATTTTAAGGATGACGTTTTTCTTGTATAATTGACTCTTGAACTTGTTTGATAAGCCTTAAGATTATGCTGTTAAATAATTAAGACTGTTATTGAAACTTTATTGCATAGGTATGACAAAAGAAAGAAACAAGATCTAGAGGAATCTAGTGTGATTATCTAGAGGAAAAGTCCTACAGGAGATTGAAATTGAACATAGTAACTCTAATTATCCAAAAGGAAGTCTATTACAGTATGATAAATCTGTCAAAATAATGATTGAGAGCTCTAACAAGTCACACAGAAGATCAATAAAGCTAATCTTACGTCATAGCTTGAGAATCTAGAAATTGTATTTTGACCTTAGTTCACAATAGAGCCATTCAAAACATATTTATTAAATGGGTTACAGTACTTTTTCTTAATTAAAAATTAAAATTGTTCCCAATTGTTTTCTCCAGCGAAGTAGGGAATATGTTTCCAATCCACATGGTGTGCATGTTATTTTACTGATTTCTTACTCTTTTTAAGGAATTATTATTTGATTTTGATCTGTTCATATACACAAATTTTTTCCATGCAATTTGCTTTATTTTCTATTCTGTATAGGATCTATCCTCTCTATATTCTACAATACCTTAATGCCTTTCAGTTGTGTGTTAAGCTGCATGGCTATATCTCCTGTTTTTCTCTCCTTTGCTCTGAAGGAGAAAGTGTTTGGTTTAGGGGTATGCTGGCTTTGGCTGCATTAGCAGTAACTTTTTCACAATGGATAGTATGGGTCTGTGTTTTGGACTTGTGCTGAACACAGAGTTGATAATATAAAGATTTTTTTTTACTGGTGAGCAGAGCTTAGAGAGATCTGAGGCCTGTTCTGCTTCTTGTACTGTCAGGCTGGTGAAAAAACTGGGGGTGAATGGGAGGCTGGGACAGGTGACCCCAAGTGACAAAAAGAATATTCCAGACCATGTGACATCATGATCAGTAAAGTGAGAGGAAGAAGAAAGAAGGGGATAGATTTGGAGTGATGGTCTTTGTCTTCCCAAGTCACTGTTATCCATCATGGATTCCTGCTCTCCAAAGGGATGGCTGAACACCTGCCTGCCCATGAGAAACAATGAATTATTTCCTTGTTTTGCTTTCCCCGTTTTTCACTTTCTATATTAAACTGTCTTTATCTCAGCCTGGGAGTTTTTTCACTTTTACCCTTCCAGTTCTCTCCCTGATCCTCCTGGTGTGGTAGTGAATGAGCAGCTAGTCACAATATGTTTCAAAAAACTCATTGACAGTGTGTTTCTTCCAGCTCTGCCCTCCAACAGGCACTTACCAATAACTTTTACCCATTCTTCTTTTGTCTCCCAAAGAAATTCTTAAAAGAAGTTTTAAAAAACTTGCTTTTGTTTTGTATCACTTCCAAAATGCAGATCCTTTTTTTGAGAATTGCTCGGTGTCCTTATAATTTTGAAAACTAACAGATATGCAGCATTTTAAAACCATGTGACGTCTTTAGCCCTGATGTTTTGTGGTTATGAGTTTCATAAATTTGTCTTTGTATAGAAAAAAGGTTTAAATCTAAATGCTTTCTTCGGAATTCTTATGAGTGTTCTGACACACAGCAGAAATGGGAAGCAGGCATTGTCTTTTTTGGTATGCTTTTTTTTGTGTCTTCTAAAATAAATGTTTCATTTCCCAAATTTTATGTGTTTCTTTAGGCCACCACTGATTTTTTTCTGTATTTTAACTCCTAGTTCTCCCAGTGTACATTTTTGAGATAGGAAGACAGAAATTTGTGTGATAGTTCCAGGTGAGTCTAAGCAGGAGTTATCCATTATGAGGAGTTTATTAATATTTTCAAATCCATCTCTTCGTATTCAGCCTAATTAAAATCAGTTGTTAGGGAATGCACAGGCTTGTTTCAGCCAATTTTAGAGACTAGTAATATGTAAGAATAACTGATCTGTTTCTTCCACCATCCATTACTGGATATTATGATTGAGGAATGTTTTGTGTCTTGGGCTCTGGTGTCTCTGAAGACATAACCTCCAAGTGCTAAGCCCAGTTTCTTCACCTTTCAAACAGTGGAATACCATAATTCAGGTTAAATTTGCACTCAGAATTGCCATCCCGAGTATCTCTTTGGGAAATGCAGCTCTGTCTATTCCCTGTTGTTGTTTTCTTTAGCAAAGCTACAAACAACTGAAGTTTGAAGTAATAGAAACAGCTTTTTAAAATAATTTCGAGTCCTTGACAATACAATTAATCCCAAGCTTAGTTACAAGACTGTAGAATTTCTTGCCTTTCTCAAGTTCCCAAATCAGAATTCCATTTACTTTTCTGAAGAACTTTCTTCTTTCTGCTTCAGGGCTGATTATCTTTTTTCTCTGTGCTTTCCTCTGCTGATCTCATGTGACAGAACTGTTTACTTGCATTCAGTATCAAAATTTGCTTGACTTACATTTAATTTTATGTTTCTTTTCAGATTAGTAAAACAATTCAGTAGACAGAATGAAGAGGCACACGTTTCATTTATAAAATCCTTTTTTTCAATCTGCTGTTGAAGCATGTATTCATTTAGCCTTTTCTCTGAAACTCTGTTGCTTTTCTGTCCATAAATGAAATGAGAGCCCAGCCCTGAAAATACTTATGCAAGGACATCATGTGTTTGACCTGAAGCTTGCAGCTATGTAGCACTGCCGCTTTTCAAGTGTTGCCAGTTTACTCAGATTCATAGTCAGGATTGTAACCTGAGTTTGACATATTTGAATCCTCTATAACCTCTTCACTTT
>NW_024512543.1:790000-912500 GCF_017590135.1 Pyrgilauda ruficollis
AATATAATATCTGGTAACCAGAATGGAGAAACTGAAGTTGACAGTCTTAGAAATAGAGGAAATTTATTTTGCAACTCTAGCTCATTACTCAAAACAGTGTCCAGTTAAACATTTTCCAAATGCAAATCTGTGGTGTTTTTCTGGAGTTTGATTAGTCATGAAAATACTTAATTTTTCATAATCAAATAATAATATATAGATCAGTAGCCCTTCAAAGCAATGAATTCTCTGTTACACTATTCGTTATTTTACCATTCTATCAACCTCTCTATTGGCAAACTGTTACTTTTATATTATTCCTACTTGTATATTATTCCAAGTGAAAAATAGTTACTGTTTTAATTTTTAGTGTTAGTAATGTAAATGTGCACATCACCTTTCATTTCACATTTTCAAAGTTTTATGCTAAGTAAAACATGTATTTTTAACAGCATACAAAGGCTAAGGTAAAATGCCTATTTATTCTTAATATTAACTTTAAAAATTAACATTTATTTCATATTAGAGTAATAAGATACATAGATGTAATGTGGTATGTTGCTTCTGGATGTGTTTTTGCTTAGTGGAAATGATTGTTGTTGAAAATATTTGCACGAACTTTTGCTCCTGCCTGTGATGATAGCTCTTTGTAGCTCTTGCAAAGCCTTTAAACTCATTCAGGGGCTTATATTCCTTTGCCTCACGTGGTATAGTTTCCTGAATAAATTGTTTTCTTGCAAATGCTACATTCACCTGAATGTGATGCTTTTAAGAGGTAACTTAGGGAGTAACTTGGATTACAATGCCAGTCTCCTTTACTTTCAGGGAGGAGCTTACACACATCCATTGACAGCAGCATTGCTGCTCATATGGCAGATCCCTTTGTGTCCTTTTCACGCTGTCACCTGAGTCTTTTGATTCAGTTGCTGAAGACCATGACAAGGGTTTGGCTCTGAGTTGGGGCAAAACAGATGAAGAACAGGAAATTAGTAGCTTTTCATTTTGTTTACAGGATTGATGCACACACTGGTTAAAGTCATGCAGGAAATCTTTGGCAAAGTGGGGAACCTTGCTGGTCTCAAACCTGATCTACTCATAAAGATTCAATGATGTAAATACACCACCAGCTGAGCTCCATCAGAAGTTGTTCCCAGGACAGAGGCAGTATGTGCAGTGTTGACTTTTGTCTGAGAAATTTAAAAATATTTGATGTTTTTAGAAGGTATTTTTCTAGAATAAAGTCTTTCCACTGCTACTAGTAATTAACTGGCATTTGCAACTACCCAGTCTAAGCACGTGGAGAGGAAACAATGCCGATGACTGCTAAGACTGTATTTGAAAATAAACTAAAGGTGTCTCCTGTTTTACCTTATTTTTTCATTGTAGTATCAATATCAGCAAGTAAAAAAATGATAAGTGCTAAAATTAGCTTCTTATTTCTTTTGACTTACATTTTTACATTTCAAAAAAGCAGAGAAAGCCTTTTCCCAGCTCTTTAATGCACTCAGAAAAATGTGTCAGCACTTAGTAATTAAATACTTTAATTTGGAAACAAATAAATTGGAATCATGAAGTGCTTAAGAAGTTTCGTAAAGGCTGTTTAGAATTTTTACATATCTTCTAATAGGATATTAAGGTTATTTTGTGTTACTGTATACTAAGCAGTTTCCTTAGAAACTGTATGTGCTTCTAAAGCACAAACTGTCCAGTAGAACTAAGTAAATAAGGGCCTGCTCTCACCTTGGGCTGATAAAATCCTTTGGTGGTTCAAGACTTTAGAGATAATTGTATCAGAATGGGTAAGTACTTATGAATTTGTAAGTTTAAATTTGCTGGATGGATAATTTTCAAAATTGTTAATATCAGTGTTTTTATTAATAAAGTGTAACCGAGCTAACAGGTTTTTTGTATGTTTTTAATTTTTATTTCTCTAGCCTCCAAAACTCTTATTAATAGCATGCTACGGGACCCTTCTCAGATTCCAGATGGAGTGCTAGCAAATCAAGTCTATCAGGTATTAATCACACTTGTTTTGTTTGGTTTGGGTTTTTTTTTCCGTGGCAATTCTGTTATCTGCCTAGCAGAGTAAAAGATTTTAAACCTCATTTAATTACTGTCATCATAAACTATCAGTGAGGTCAGAGTGCACTGTAAATGGCAGTGCAATATTTGTGAGGGGAGCATTTCACTTTTTAATAGCTTGCTTTTATAGTGAATAAAAGCATGCAGTTTTTGTTTTCTGTGATTAAATCTGAACAGCATCTGATAGCCTTTTTGAGGAAAAGTAATTACTGTTTTTAAGATACTCTTTAACTATAATGGTTTTGTAGTTGCCCATCAGTATACTACTTCTCTTATTTGTCTGCAGTGTACTGTGAATGACTGTTGTTATGGACCACTGGTGGACTGCATCAAACAGTATCCTTTCCCATAAAATTTTAGGTGCACAATTGATGAGCTTAGACTGTGTGGAAGAGATGTGTCTAGCTGTAACCTGACATAAAGTTCTGCTTCACAAAACACATTTCATACTCCTCTCTTTTGCATTCAGTCAGCTAGAGGGTCACTGCAGAGCTTTCTCTGAGCTAACAAATATCAGATGGACCATGGGAAGATGTCAGTTTGCTGGTTACACATTCATATCTATGCCTGATTGAACCTCTTTGGTTTTGATTCGTTGAAATGCATATCTGGTTTTTGCTTAAGACTAATAGACCATGCTTTGACTGGTGGAGTTGGACTAGACGATCTCTGGAGATACCTTCTAATCTCAGTTATTCTGTGATGAAATTAATAAATTACATACATAGTGTTCAACAATTGCTTTGCTTTGTTATGAATATGAGTTTTAACTGAAATTTTTTCAAGTGCAGTTCAGGTGTGATTGACTGATTAGTATTTTTAAACTCCTATCTGACACTCCAGTGCAGTTCTTTTATTTCTCTTCTTCTTAAAGGAGATTTAGCTGTAGTAAAAAAACCTTATATATATATAAAATAGAATATTTGCAGGGATTTTTTTTTTGTAGTGTTGAAATAGTTAATCAGAGAGCCATATGGTGTGTACACTGAGGGAACTCCACATGACACTGGGTGTTCCAGACTAAGATTATAATTTGGTAGGAATGATCGCTAAGAACCCAAATCTATTTTAAAAAAATCCTGAAGGAGCAGCTCTTCTGTTTCAGTCTGTGATCAAAGGAAAACTTTCAAA
Organism: Pyrgilauda ruficollis; assembly: GCF_017590135.1. Classification (NCBI taxonomy): domain Eukaryota; kingdom Metazoa; phylum Chordata; class Aves; order Passeriformes; family Passeridae; genus Pyrgilauda; species Pyrgilauda ruficollis. The sequence goes on from NW_024512543.1 coordinate 793,193, forward strand.
ATCATGGCCTGCTGTCACTGAGCAGGCTAGTAAGGCAGTTCCTTCCCAAGTCCTAGAGAATCCTTGCATAAATCTCTGCGTGCAGTTTGGGGGGAAATCCTGGTTTTGCTGTACAGGTGCAGATAGGAAAGCTGCGGTGATGTTTAGTTATTAATGATGTTTAGTTATTAACCAGTACTTTGTGTAGTTGTGATACATGTGATTGTCACTCCTTGAAAATACTTACTTTCTGCTAGAAACACTTTTGTCTACTACATCCTCTGCCCTATCCCCATTAATTTTAACAGCAGCAGGATAAAGTTCTAATTGTCTTTGTATTTTGTGCTTTTAATTGTAATTTTAAATATTCATTGAGACTATCTTCACGATTAAACAAAGTGCTCTGAAAGTGGATTAATCTAATAAGCCACACATTTTAAAGGGTTGTTGATCACTGGTTTTCATATCCAGAATTTTGAGATTAATATTTTGTGGATGAGCAATCTGGCTGTAGTTTTATGAAAGTACCAAGTTAAAAGTAACAAAGACATGTATGTAGAATTATGGACCATTTTTAAGACTTATTTGCCTGCAGTCTAGAAAAGATTTTTATATCCTCCTCATATTCTGGCTCAAATCGGTTGTTGAATATGCAGTGACATCAATGAGAGTAATTAGGAGTTTTTCAATTCCATTTGGTACAGAAAAGTTTAATACTAAGCTGTGTGAGTGCATTACTGTAAGTATGTTGCTGAATTAGATGTTAATTTTGAGGTGCATAAAATAGTTAAAAATCAATTTAAAGTTAAGGTTTTAAAAGCATAATGTCTTCTGAAGGATTGCATATTGATTTTAAATATAACTATCTAATTGTATATGCATGGACCAAAGTATGAAGTCAACCTCTTTGTAAATGCCAAGAGGCTATTTTTCAGTAATAGTTCAGATGCTTACGGGAAACTAGGCTGCTAGATTGCATGAGTAGAAAATGGCTTGTGATGTTATTTACAAGTTTTGCCCCATGGTCATTGCCATACATCAATAACAGGTATTATTGTAGACTAAGTGTTTTTGCTTGTGGTGCATTGTAAATTCTGTTTGCAGTATTTTTCTTACCTTTTTGCCATTCTTCATTTGTCCCTTCTGAAATTGCTAGTAGAGTTTAACATAATACATAGTTTCAATTGATGTAAGCTGTATGTACATATGAAGTGATTCCATAGAATTATTTCTTTGCTGTTCAGTATGAAGGGTTCATATAAGGTAATTACTTAACCGTAATAGTAAGATGATCTGTAGTTTAAGTTTTAAGAAGTTACTTTAAACAGAATTTGGAGCCTAACTGCTTTTAACATTAGATCTTTTGTCATATTATTCCATAGGATTCTTCTTAAAAGCTTCCAGAATAGAACTTTGACCTCCAGGAGGATATATTAAAAATGCTTAATATGGTGATTTTTTTACATATTCCAGTGAATAGCACATTGGATCAACAGGCTGTCAGTGAAGTGAAAAGGACCTCACTATAAAATATGATTTCATCTTTCCCTAACATTAGTTATGCTTCTGAAAAATCAATTGAAAGGATTTTTTTTTTTACAGGAAAATGTTTCAGATTAATGTAGTACCTATCAATTTCAGAATTTAAGAAAGAAATCCAGTTTGTTTCATCCTTTGCTGGATTGGAGAATTGGTTACTAGTCAGTAAAGTGGAACTTTAAAGGTATTTTACTGCATGTTTTAAGATCACACTGTCTTTTATATTTAGAAGAATAAACAGTATGGAATGCAAAATGGAAATATTGCCCTTAAAGATACTGAATAAATATGGTCAAATGGGTCTTAATTCTATAAAGTGTATGCAGTTGGTACAATAATCTGATTTTTGCAAAGTTGTGTATGCTTCTAAAAATCACTATAAGGATTTTCAAAACTTAAGAGTTCATATCACTGGTCACTTCTGAAATGCAGATGAAGGCAAATAAATTCTATCTGATGTTTCTATGAAGTAGCTTCTTTTCCAAAGTAATCTTCCATTTCTTAACCTAAAGCTATCAGCGCTATTGGGCATGAGCACGAAGTCTTGCTGCGCGAAATGCTTTTGGAAAAAAATCTCTCTTTCATAGGTAAGAATCTGTAGTAGAGGATATCCAGTGAAGTCTTAACTTTAGAGATGTTGGTAACTGTTTACCTAGGATAAAATTCAGCCCAAATGCTCCTTATATTAGGGAGTAAAGGAAGAGTAAAATATGATTGATGCTATATCTGTTATCTTTTATTGATTTAGAACGGAGCAGGAACTCAGTTACCTAATACCCTATATATACAGCACATGCACAGGCTTGCAATTAATATTTTATAGAATAAGTAGCTGAAAAAAATGCTTTAATATCTGCTGTAGTATTACTTTTGGTGTCATGAGATATTAGCCATAATCCAGGCCTTATGAGATTTAGGAAGAAGCATATGAAATATTAGCTTCAGAATGCTTTATGTATTAAAGAACTGCTAGAAGATTCACTCATTTACCTTGCTGTGCAGTTTCTACTGAATTTTTTACCCCCTACTTCCCAATCAATGCAATTACTCTTTTTTACACCCCCAATTTTTAGTTATTTTAAGGATTAATTAGTTAGGAAGCTACTTCCATTTTTTTCTTTTAGCCTGCAGTATGTTTCTTTTACCTAAGTGCCATTGAAACAAAGATTAATGTGTAAAGTATCCATTCTGTAAATGTGATCACAAACAATGACTTCTTAAATCTTGGATTCGTTATGTGATGAGACGACAGTGAAGTGAAATGCTCTCTTCTGTTAATGGTTGAGCATTGTACTAAATTTGTGTGAATTTTTCTGGGTTTACCTGGAGATATGATCTCTCCTGAAGCTATATCAGGTTAAGATTTTGGAAACCTTAAACAAATTTAAGAAGTTAGAAAGTGTTATTAAGCTTTTTAAGAGATTTGTCCATATGATTTAGGAACAGAATTAGTATGCTCTTTTATTTCAGAGAAAAGTGAAAAAAGGACAGGATTAACTATCACATACAAGCTTGCAAATGACACTATGAAAATAAAAAGAGGCAGATTTTCTTATTTCACTGTAAGAGCATAGATACATGTAATAGGCTTAAGCTGTAATTGTAGAAATGATGGCAAGTTAAAATACCAAACAGTTCTAGGAACAATAAGTAGAAAACAAACTGCCAGGAAAGGTTGTGGAATCACCTTCAATGAAAAATTCAAGGCTGGATTTGACACTCATCTATCAAAGCTGGTAATGAAATCAATCCCATCACATTACAAGGGAATGGACTGGATGGCTCACTAAGGGATCCTCAACCCAATGAATTATCATTTTATTTGGCTTGTGTAAGCTTAAGCAGTATAAAAATCACATTTAAATTTTACTGTTTAATGACTTTGGATAAGGATAAATTTTTTCTTTAGAAATTAGCTCCAAGAAATTTGTGCTATTGAATTAAAATATCTAGAACAGGTTAACTTGTTAGAATACGAAGACAGAAATGAGAGAGCTTAGTTTGTTGTTCATAATTTTTATATATAGTGAAATATTGTTTAGTTATGATTTAAGATATGTTAAGATTTGCATTTATTATATCTGTGATCACGGATGTATTTCAGATTTTAGACGTGTTTGGGATATTCTTTAAAAAACCCTTTTCCCTAGTATCTGTAAGACGATCCCTACCAAGTCCCTTGCAATACAACCTTTCCTTTCTGAAAAACTAGTTCCAAAACTGCTTGAAGAAAAGACCAGAAAAACAGAAGAGATGCCAGTGTTTCCCATAGGTCTACAAATTCGGGCTTTGTTGCATAATTCGTCATTCCTGTTTTGAAGAAGGCTTATGATTTACATGGCTTATGGCTTGTAATTCCATTACTTTTTAACAAGTTTCAAAGAAAGAAATTTTGCAATTGCAGTTCCCATATTACGGTACTGTTCCACTGTACTGTCTTCCAACAATAGTCAGGGGGTTTGTATCGGATGTGTTCACCTGGGCAACAGAGAGTCTAGTACAGGAGAGGAAAGTACAGTCAAAGGACGCAGTGGATATGAAGTGCCTCAGTACAGTCTTAGAGCATGAAGCAGCTTTTTAAGTTCTGGACAGAATTTGTCTGTTTCTAGAGCAGTTGGGTTTCAAAGCCTACAGATCAGAAGTAACACCTTCAGGCTAACCCAGAATTGATTGGAAACCTATACACACTAATGGGGGTTACATTTTATTAATCCACTCATCATGAAAAGTGCTTCATATACCATGTCCTCTTTTCAGCAAAAACACAGCTCTCCAGTCTTTATCACTTGGCCTGAGATTAAAGTGATCAATAGAAGCATTTTATCAAAACAGGCTCACAGCTTCACATGCCATACTGAAATGCCAGGAGCTTCTAAGTTCTGTATAGGATTTTTATTTTTGTATCTTTATCATGAGTATGTTAGGAAAGCTTTTAGATATATGGGGAGGTACTGAGCTTTATCCTCCCTTGGTTCCCACCAGTGGATATAAATCATGAAATCTGATCAGTGTTTTCTGCTGTAATCTTAAATTTGCAGTTGTAGCTCATTCATGCATCAGCAGAGGAGGGCTAGTATAAGAACAATGATGTGTTAAATGGTTCTGATTGAGTGTGACATTATGGTAAAGATGAAGCTGCAGTTTTGTTGAAAATCTAAATTAATGGGGTATCTGTTGACAAACTACTTATTAGGGCTGTTTCCACATAATTTTCAGACCTGAGGATTTATAAATGTCACTGTCAAAACTGCTGTGGGCTGGCTTTCAAGCAGTTACTGAATTATTTTTTAATACATGATAGAGTCTAAAGATCTTTTGAGGTGCAGAATGCTGCCTCTGTAACATACCTGGGCTGAAAAGCTAGTACTTCTTTTTGATGGTGTTATGGTTTGAAACAAAAATTCTATGGTGATTGTGAGGAGTTTCAGTAATTATTTCTTCCCCAGAGTTATAAAACTTCAAAACACTTGGAGAAATAGTAATGCAAAGTTCTGTTTCTGCACATGATAGATACATCAATAATAAACGTGGTCTTTAATATGTTTTCCAACGTTAATCACAGTACGGAATGCTAGGAAAAACCACATGAAGACATTTAGAACCAGATATAAAACAAAAACCATGTTCTTTTCCAAGCCATTTAGTATTAAAATATTTTAAAAGTAATCAGGCACCCTTGAAAAAAATAATCTGCTGAAGAATATTAAAAGTAATGCTGATGCAGATTCCAGTTCAGAGACCTTCCATGTTGACCTATGAAACATGTGTTTACGTCTATTTTGGTTTTCAGTAAGTTTTTTTAAGGTGCATTTCCCTTATTTTGGGGTGCTAGCGTTTGTTAAATGTGAAAAGACTGACCTTTCCATTGCTATTGCTCTTAAATGAACACAATTTCAGCTGGGACATCCTATTGTCTATGCTAGATTATTTTAAGCAATTAAGAGCAGGTTGCAGTTAACTAGATTTGGATAAAATTATTTTGTTGGTTTTTTAAAATAAGGATTAAAAGATTGCATAGAACATTAATTCATTTTTATGTTATGGCATAAAACTTTTTATTCAGAGGGTCTGTTAAATTAGAACCTTCTTGATCTTTACATCATTTATCTGTACACATGACAATCTAAGTTTCAAAAAATAGTCAAAAACCAAGTCTGTCTCCAAATCCTATAAAGGTTTTTCATTATCATATCATGTGATAATGAAGTGTCACATTGCAAAGACTTATATTTAGTGTAGTCTATTTATAGTGAAGAAATGCTCTCAAAATTAAAAAAAAAAATAGTACCATTCAAAAAGAATAAACAGCTATTGTAGTTTACTTTGACATGAATGTTCAGCTTTCCAAATTTACTTCTGTCCCACTTTCAGAATTAGTTCACTGTATAGAATACTTCAGAGTTATATTCTTCAATGAAAAAGAGTGGGAGGGTTTGATTTTGGCAATACTACAGTATTTTGATTTCTAAGTTAGTATGTTTTCCTTGTCATTAAAATGTTACTTGGACTCAAACTGCTGACCTTTCAGGATTTGCACAAAGTATTCAAAAACTGAGTTCTGAACATTGGCCATGAAACTAGTGTCCTAACCTGATAAATGGATTGGAAATAAGCTACCCAACAGTGAGAATGGACCATTAATTTTAATCAAAGGTGATGTAGAAAGGCGAATGGGATGCATGACAATGTCAACAGCCCAGTAGGTGTTAAGGGGCTACACAGCCTTACTTGTTACTAGGTAGTGCCATTAGTTGAGCTTGGGTGAAGACAGAAAGCCATGCCTGGAATTGAATGACCAGGTCACTCCAAATTCTAATGGAGAAATGGTGTTTCAGACATACCGATGTAATGATATCAGAAATCAAGGACAATAGTTTAAAAAATATTAAAGGGTGGAATGAGATTTTTTCCTTTTTTTTTTTTTTTTTTAGGGGAGCTTCTTTTGCCTTTTGCAGTTTTGTCTTGCTCACTCATTATTATTTCTTGAAATACTCATCTCTAATATTTTTAAGCCATAAAGTTGTAGACGTAATGTTAGCAGAATGTCTAAATCTTTCTATGTTCAGAAACTGGAAAAATTCTACAGAATCCAGAATGCAAGAGAAACTAAAATTATGGGTCTTCTTTAATAAATTTCTGGGAGAGAAGGCTTTTCTTGCTCTTTTTCTTTAATAACTTTATGCTAACATTAAAAATAAAACCAAGGCAGCAGTGACACTATATCTACATTTGTGGTGTTGGTAGGATTAATCTTAACACATCCAAAGGTGGAGAGACTCTTCTTTCAATCAGTGAATATACCTCTTTATTTTGAATATTTGGAGGTTATAAAATATTGTATGACAGCTTGAATTAATGATGTTTATAATGAAGACATAAAAATGCAGGGATGACAAAGAAGCATTTTTATATCCATGCTTCAGGTTTTCTACAAAGGTTCATTTAATCTGACACAGCATTGCATGCATAAGAAAGATATGTATGACTGCATTAGTAATTCTTGCACTCTTATTTAGAATAAAATTAATTATGCTGCTGTCTACTTAATGGAATAGTTTTATAAACAGTAGTTCTTATTTTCTATGTACAGCTGAAGATCAGCTTCGTGCAAAGGGTTATGACAAAACACCAGACTTTATTTTAGAAGTACCAGTAGGTAAGTCTTTTAAAAGAATTTTTATTATTTTGTGTAGAAGTACTCATGCTAAAATATTATGGCTACTTAAGTGAAGCATATTCTAGGATACTGCAAATAAGTCTCTTCAGGAATTACCCAATAATTCTAAGAACTTCTAGTTTGAGTCAGAGAGGTTTGATCCTAAACAGTGTTACCCAGTGTTTCTTCTTTAGTCTCTGCATGTTTTTATCTCATTATCAAAAAAAAAAAAAAAAAAAAAGAAAAAAGCAAGAGTAAAAACCTCCAAATCCCTGCTCCCTCTAATGTATTCTACCCACTCTCCTTCTGAACTAAACTCTGAAATAATCTGTCCAAAGTAGTCTTAAGATTATTACATTACACCTGTAGGTCATTGCAGAAAGGTTTGTCATTGTGCAGTTATTCTTTTACCACCACTTTGCATCCAGATACAACTCTGCAGGTTTTTACTGTTTTTTAAAAGCCTGAATAGCAAGAAAGAATAAGGTAAAAAAATAAGTATGAAGGTCATGTTAAAGTTTCTGGTCTTGAGGCCATGTGACAGCACTTGAATATCAGTAAGGAGGGAGAATCCACAACCTTTGCAGGTAACGTGTGCCTATGCCCAGGCACCCTCATAGTGAAAAAGTGGTTGCTAATGTTCAGGTGGAGCCTCCTGTGTGTAAGTTTTTACCCATTGCCTCTGGTTCTGTTACTGGACACCACTGAAAAGAGCCTGCCTCCCTCTTTACCTGCTCCTCAGAAAGTTGTGTACAGTAAGATTGCCCAGTAATGTGGACCATAATACACAGTACCTATTTGGTGTTAAGGGTACCCACTTTTATATTAGAAACATGAGATTATGTTGCACCTATTCAGGATCCTGATCAAAAGGAAACTAGAAAAGCAATTATTTTTTTTTTTTAATTCTTGAGAAGGGAAACCAGGGAACAGCCAAAATAATTATTTTTGTATTATTATCCTACTAGAAAGAAGGTTAAAAGTAGTCATTAATTAATTTGCATATATTTGTCTCAAATTCAAATAATAATAGTGCATTACTTCTTTCAAATTATTATAGTCACTTGAGACTTACAGGAAATCATGTTCTACCTGTTATCTGACCTGAATTAAGGTATAGCAATCCTTGGATTCTTTTCTTCATCACCTAGTACAAACCTAGGAAAGGCAGATATTTCTTAGAAACAGCATCTGAGCTGATTATACCTCAGCTTTTATATCTCCTGGGCTCTAAAGGTGTTGGGGTTGGGGAAGGATGTAGTAGTGTAGGCTACACAAGTTAACTGGGTTACTGATAGCAGGGTAGTGGTAGCAAATAGAGCTTAGTGTGGTGACTTCATTAGTTATTTTCCCAGATTTCCTGAGTAATTTTGCCATCTGTGGTCAATCATTTGCTGCTACAGCCTCTTGTGATATTTTTGTATAGTGCTTCTAGGTTTCTAGGTTTGAATGTTCTCTGAAAACCTCATTCCAAGTCTTAAATTTAGGCTAAGGCATTGTGGTTGTGGATATTGTAGGTAACTCAAAATAAAGGTAACATTTTTAAAGATCTTAACAATGATACCCAAAACCACCTTTTTGGAGAAATAATGGTCTCTTAGAGTGATGCTCATTGTTTCTTCAGCAAAATTACATTGTTGGTTTCAGAAAGGACATTCCTTTTTCCAAAAAAATGATGATTTTATTAATATTAGTAGTTCACTCCTACAAGAAATGATAAAAGACATGAAACAAAGCAAATACCAAATCATAGAAAGAAACAGGAATTCAAAATCACATTTTTTCACATATGCCTTCTTACTCCTAACTTCTTTCTAAAGAAGTACTACTGGTTTTACAAAAGAAAGGAAGCAGACACAGTCCAGGATAAATTTCCTTCCCTTTCTTATACCTTCCATTCTGGATTGGTGGCAAGTGTCTGTCTTTAGCAGCTTTGCTAACTGTTTTTATCATTCAGCAGAAGTTTCCAATTTCTTACCTGACAACTACCTTCCAACAACATAAGGGTAGTAGAAGAATACAACTGCTTCTTAGCCTAATCTATTTTTCTTTACGTTCTCTTTGTGTTAGAATAAATGCAGATATGTGGAACAGGCTGTAATTAAACTGAAATTCATGTTATTATCTGTTAAAAGTATTTTCTGGTATTTTTAAAAATCCCTTTGTACATATATGAAAGATAATTTCTACAAATATGTAATGCGGTTGCAAGCATGAATTGTGTGGTAGACTGTGGAGTAAACAGAATGTTCCCTAACACAGTCTTAAGGCTGTTGAGTGTGATTTTTACAGTTCAGTTTATTTTCTACTGTCACCATAGCTGTGGAAGGACACATAATTCACTGGATTGAAAGCAAAGCCTCATTTGGTGATGAAAGTAGCCACCAAGCCCACTTGCAAGACCAGTTTTGGAGCTACTGGAACAGGTATATTTCTATTCTTTTTCCCTTATAGAAAAATAGGACTTCATTTTAAAAAGTTATTGGATACAGCACTACCGACTCTGCATGTTACTAATCTGGCATTTTGAATGTCATTAATTAGCATTTCAGGTTGGTGTGCTGAAATATTTATGGAAAATTGAGATGTTAATTGTTAATGTGCAGCAAATATATATGGTGATTTTAAAGTGATGCTAGATGACAGAGTAAGTTATTTTGGTACAGAAGTCATATGTCAGTTTTTTAATACCTTAGAAAGAAGACTTTGCTGTAACATTTTGGAATATGTGCAAAGTAACAAATTTGTTAAAAAAATCTTCCCCACCTAACCAAGTGGGGTTTGTGTATAAAGGACGTTATTGCTCATTGTCATTGTAAGTAGGACAGTACTGTTTCACAGTGGTTATTTATTAATAAAGTATTTCTTTTGTACATTTGAAGCAATGATTACAATTATCTTCAAGTTGAAAATGTAGTAAGTATTTGCAGGATAAAGGGGGAAATAAGTTGTGCTAGACAGAATTTGTGGCATGTTGATAGTGTAAAGATATTTTCTTTTAAATATGGTTATTCTGCTTTATTGTTCTAAAAGTCATTATTGTGTGTATTTATAAATCTTTCCATGGTACTAGACACCTCCTTACTGGAGGAATTTTTCCCAAAAAAATATTACAGTGCTTCATCTTCAATGCCATTTTTCTATGTATTAGAACCCTAAGCAAGGTAGTGAGGCAAATAAGAATTTTAATAACAGATTTTTTTAAAGCAAAAATTTAGAAGTCTTCTTAGTGTCCACAAGATACCATGAGAGGGATAGTGGAGAGCATGGCACAAGTGTGTGAACATGCAACAGAAAGGGGGTGTGTGCCAATATCAGAGACTAGTCTGGTGACCATTAGTATTTCACCTGAATGTGAAAATAACTTGCATTATCTTTGGAAATACCTTAAAAGCAGGTTCCATAGAAAGCAGCTAGAAAGGGAAACCAGATCTTGTTAATAACATCATCAAAGTGCAGAATTATGCTCTGCAGCAATATTCTTGATTGATACGAAAAGGACCTGCTCTTACTTGACAATCCCAGAAAGCAGAGAATTGGAAAATTTGAATCAAGCTACTGGGAAACTTGGAAGGCTGTCAATTGTTGGATGAAGATATTATGTTCTAGAAGAGTTGTAGAAAATAAATTGTAAAACACAGAATATAAAACCTAGAAATTTGAGTATATACAATATCTAGGCAAATGGTGAGAATGGCAGGAAAGACTGTGATGCAAACAGTGCTGAACTGAACATCATTGTAAAGGAAATGGAGCAGCTCAGGCTGGGGGAAGACCATTAGATGTACTGGAATACTTTCTCAGTGTAAAGGGTGTGTTTGAAGGCATCCATTATGGTATCAAAGAACACCTCCAAGAAGTGAATTTTAAACTGATAACTTGAGTGTAAAGATACTAAGTTGAGATATGGTGAAACTTGCATTGACAGGTAGAATGAAGGCACTGATCCAGTTGTTGTTTGTAATAAGATCGCCATTGCAGTTTCTGTCTTTTTTCTTTTTTTTTTTTTTTTTTTGTGCTATGGAGTGTCTATCCACATATTAGTGTAAAACATTTGAGAATAGTGTGTACCATTTGCATCTGACATTTCCAAAGGAAACTTCTCTTATGCTTTTATCAAGAAACCAAGTCGTTGCTAACTTCATTTTAATTTTAACGTGCACCAATTAATAATTCAACTTCAAAAATGGAATAACATCTCTCACTGTGCTGTAAGTCAAGTACCTTTAATGTTTCAAAAGCTAGACTGAAATGATACGTGACCAATAAAACATTTTGGAAGTAGTTTTGAGATTTTTCTAAATCTACTGTTATAGCTGTTTGTATTGGAAACAACTACAAAAATGGTTGATTCTTAAATATAGTGAATTCACATTCATATAAAGGAAACTAGAACTCTCCATAGTAAGATAAATACACCCTAATTTGAAAATTTAGGTTAATTATGGAAATTAGGCAGATTTCTGTGGGGATTTTTTTTTAAATAATAAATCCTGTTAGTTTTAATTTTGGTACTGCTTGGCCAAGCTGACAGAGCCACATCATCTGAAATGAGTTCTGAATTACTGTAGTTTCTAATATAATGACGTTTGGGTTAATGAACACATGTTGACAGATTAGGTGGCATGTAGGTTAGACAGTTAGCTTTCATTGGTCTCTGGAACTATTTGTATGAAAGAACACAGGTGTAACTGCACAAACTGTGAACCAATTCTATATTATTTAATCAGTCTCTGCAGACATCTCTCAAGAGACAACCACATTCTCAGTCAATTCATTGTACCTTTTTGTCTCACTTCCTCTTGAAAGAGAAATTATTTGGAGAACAAGCATGAGTTCACAACAGAGATGATATGGCACTCAAGTAATAGTTTAGGGTTTTTTAAACCTGACCCATTGGTTGAACTTAAAGCAGAAATTAAATTCAAGAGAAAAGCTGTATCACCTGTTAGATGTGGATACAAACACAAATCTACATACTTTGAAAGGAGTGAAAGTGAGAGGATTTAGACCTTTTCTGTTCAGCTTTTTTATTGCTTATCTAAAAATTGTGAGTCAAACTGGAAAAGTTTCTGTGTTCTTTTATCACATGTCACAGATGTAAGATGAATTTTTTTCAGAATCTGACTGAAAGCTTTGAACAGAGCTGGGGCTTGTTTGCTGTTATGTGTGTATTTCATTAAGTCCTGTACTTTGTGCTAACTAAATCTGTGAGTGTCTTAAATTGGTCTGTACTGACAGGAAAGAAATGGCACTTTCTCATTTAACAGAACAGCTCCCTGGATGCAGTCAACCATGTCTGTTCACCTCAGTGCAGAAGAACACCTTTTTATTACTCTGAGTTCTGCAGGGACAGCTTAGCAAGGTTTTTTATGGCTCATACATCAATGGTATTGTTAAGCAATTTTCAATTGCAGTGGTGCACTGCAACCTCATCTTCAAATTAAGCTTCACATTAAAAATGTACAAAGTGTACCTTGTCAGTGGATTTGCACAGTTATAATTTAGGATGTTGTTTAGATATTGAGATTTTTTCAATAATAAAGAAACAGGTAAAGGCAAGCTTGGTCTTGCATATTCCAAAGTGCATTTTGTAGCATTATGTTTTAGAAAAAAAGCTATTTTATATACTGGACAAACTTAGTATGAGTGATTAATATACTTCCCTCAGTTTGTTTATTCCTCCAGAGCGGTTGCATCCACTGAGCAGACTGTAGCTTACACTGCCACTGGGTAAAGAAAGAAACTCCAGGCACAAAATATAGTTGCTTTGTGCACCAGTAGTAGCTACCACACTTCTCATTTTTCACTGGTCTACATTGGTGTATTTGCTGTAACTATGAGAAGAAAAGCTGTTGAATGGTTAGTGTGACCAAAGGTAATTTGGAGAGCATGAGCAGCAAGTTACACAGATTGCGTTTTAAAATGGGGTCTGTGAACATGTTGTAAATTATTTTAGGGTTTAGATGAATGTTGCTGTTTCTTTTTCTTTCCTCCATAATGTCTGATTTTATAACTTTTTTTAAACTTAAATTAAAAATTGGAGTCCTAGCTGTAGAAGTCTGTTAGTCAGAGCTGACAGGCATGACTACTGTTTTCTAAGGATATACAGATCAGCAACACATGGTTCAAACAGTAATTAGTGGGTGCACTGTCAGTGACTTGCTGTAAGATATAAACTCAAATACAGCAATTTATATTTTCTGTCTTCTTCAAGCATGGCTAAGGCATATGTACAGTCTGGAATGCAATTTCTAGAGAGTCCCAGGAGATAGCTTGACGTCATTATTAGCTAAAGAAACTTTACTATAGGAGAGGAAAAACGTAGGAAAATGTCATATTTGACACTGTTATTAAACTAAAGGCAATTTCACATAGTTAAAAGAAGCATTTCATCTTCTATTTGAATAAAAATGGTAAGTCATCTCTGTGCTAAATTCTTTCCACCATTTGTTTGTGTTCTAAATGGTTAGTCCTGTGCTTTTGCTTTTTTGAAAGAATAAATAAAAGCAAGTTTCCCGTAAGTAATTTTAAAATAGTAACCACACTTTTTGGAAGCCTAAATTCATGATTCATTATGTTGTTAATTGATACATTATGCCTGATCTTGGGACTTCATAGCTATAAATCATAGTAAAATTATTAAATTATCATAGAGCCCTGTCAATTAATAAAAGGGTATTTAATTCAGATAAATTCAAAGAGAAATTATGCAAAGGATTGTATTTCGCAGCACAAACACAGATAATGTGTTCCTAGGTTTTTGTGAGAAAAGTGTTGCGTACAAATTCATTTACAATTGACAGTAAGGATGAATTCTATGTGAGCAAATTCTGAATCAGGAGATCCTAATTACAGGCATTTTTTGCTGTTCATCTCTTTAAATTGGTTTAACAGGTTACTGTGAAGACTGTTGAAGTAATAATTGTTGTCTGATTGTAGATGAAGGGAAGAGGGAGATCTGCTGTGAGTTTGTGGATTTCTGTTCTGTTAGCAGGTTTAGTATTCTTCAGTTGCAGATAGTTTAAAAAATTGTTTTGGTGAGTTGAAAACCATTGTAACAACTTGACTTAGAAGAAATCTTGGGAGTTACAGTTGTCAAGTGGCTAGGAAAACTGTTCATGCATACCCAGTACCAAAGCGGCCCAAACATAAAGAACTGAAAGGTCATTCTTCTTCTTGAAGTATGATGGTTTGTTGACATATTTTGACATACTGGTACAATGCTGAAAGGTTTTGACCTTACCGCAACACTGAGGGACTTAGGGTTTGTTTAGCTATCTAATGCTTGTAGATTTTCACACATACTGTGTTTTGCTATGCTCCTTTTTCTCTCCCTTCTGGCTCCACTTGAATTACTAAATTAATCTTAAACGAAACTGGATGTAGATAGAAGAGAGAGTTTAGGGTGATTTTTACTGCTTAGGACTTTATATAGTAAGTTTCTTCAAAACTAATTAACTTTTTTTTAAGTGAATTACTACGCCAACTTGCTAACCTTAACAGCACTGAGTAAGATATGTTTGTTTACAGACAAGGAGAGAACTGAGAACCAAAGGCAGTGAAAAATGCCATTTTCTACTATTTTTCTAGTAGAAAATGCAGTAGTGTAGTTTGTGAAGATGATAAAATTCTGTGTTCTGCAAGAATAACAGATAAAAGTTTACATTCAAATATACATGCACAAACACATACAGAAGCTTATCTCTGCACTTTGCATTCAGCCTATCTCCAATAGCATTTCTTATTAATTATTTTTGTCTTTATTTAATGACACATGAACAGTATATGTATCTTATGAAAAATATATATTTTTACTCCGGCTCAAAAGTAATGTTATAAGTAATGTTTAAACCTGTCATGCTCTCTTCAACTATGTGGTTGAAAAACAGAGCATGAAGACATTTTGACTGAGACCGTGGCTTATGCATAAGATAATTGTTTTGCTGAGTATTGTAGATTGTTTTATTTTGTATCAAAACTAATTTTTGTCAAAGCAAAGAAGGAACAGACCATATTTTATTAATATTATCATTCGTATTTGAGTGATTGATGTTAAGTATATGTTTTCATGCATTATTCTCCTTAGGTATTGAATTTCATACAGGCATGAAACTGAGATTTTCATCGTAATTTAATGCTCTTGTGTAAGCCTCTTTCACTACTAGATTGTTACATCCTGAACTTAAAAAATAGTAAATGAAGCAGTATATGTCTTTGTTTGCATTATTTTTCCCTTATATTTTTCTGTACTGTCTTAAATATTTTCTTGTCACAGGAAATTCATGTAATTTGTATAGAGGGTTTTCAGCTTCCTTCCATATTACTGCAAGGCTTCAGCTCCAGTTCTCCTGGTATTTCTCATTCAGATTAGACAAGCATCTAAGTTTATGTACGATAAGAGCTGACAGCATAGATCCTGCTATTCTTGCCAAAGGCCTGGTTGCACACACTCCGCTATGTCAAAGAATGTCAACCCCCCACAGACCTTACCTTTCAGAATTCCTTGTAATTTTTAATTGACATTTACATCTGACATTTTCAATGTATCTTTTAGTGTTGGTTCTTTATCTACCTACTACTAGTTAAAACCAATCCAAAGCAAAAAGAATGCCTTCCTGTAAGCTATGATATCATATATTTTTTATTTAAGGTCAAGTTGCTGGGCTGAAACTCCAGAATGATCAGCTTCCTCTTCCTTTTTCTAACTCTGGAGGTGCTACTCTAATCCGTTTCAAATGACAGTTGAAGAAGGTAATAGGCATCTAAAGTGAAATTTAACTCTCAGTACTCATGAACAAAGCATAAGTGTATAATTCTTACTGTGCATCACACACAGAAGGGATGCAGAGATTCCAAGGAAATTTTAAGAATACTAATAGGGACTTTCCTTGGAGTCAGATACTTGAAAATTGAAAGTGAAAATATTCGTACCTATATACATGCAAGATATTTTAAGAGCATGATATTCTGAGGTAAAACTGGCAAGTATGTAGTTTAGCTACATGTTGCAGTTGTGCTTCTTTGCCTTCAGAAATCTCAAGTTTTTATTTGGGTTACAATGCTAAAAGCCTAATAAATTAGTTTGAGCACAATTATCCATCTACTAGAAGTTAGAATGAAGGACTACAGTTGATCATAAATGTCACAAAGCAAAAAAAGTAGAAGCAGCATTTTGTCACAAATAATGCTGCTTTTCTTCTAATTAGTTAATTTACATTTTGCAAATTAAGGGCAAGATTCAGACAGAAGATAATCTAGTAGCATATCATAGCTTTACTGACCTATATTTGTATATGCCAAATTTAAGTTAATTAGAAATGTAGATGCTGTTTGTTTTATCTGTCAAAAAGCTCATGTTAAAAAAAAATCTAGACACACTTTTTCCCCCAACATTTATCATCTAAATAATAGTCTTGCCAAGATGGCAGCCTCATAATAAACTCTTTTCAGTGGAGTGATGGGTAATGAAGCTTGCTTGTGAAGGCAGCGAAAAATGTTGTCTAGCCAAATGTGTGGATATGATGGCTAGAGAATCAGTGGACTTTCTCAGTCATCAATCTTTTTAGTAGCCTCTTACACATCTGAATATTTTGATAGATGATCTAATAATTGAGTTATCTATCTTTCTAACTATCAGAGTTGCATAAAAATTATTCTCACATGCTATTGAATATTATATATATTGAGCATCCAGTAAATTTTTCAAAAAAGGTCCAAGAGGTGGAGGAATTTTGTTCGTCTTAAGGAGCCTTTAATATATTAAATGATAAATTACTATGTATAGAATACAAAACTATGTGTACTAATATAAGGAAAAATAAATAATGTCAGTAGCTGATTACAGGTAGGACTCGGTAAATAAAGCATTTAAAAGCATGGGACTGATGAGGTTAATGCACAGTCTAAGTAATTTGAAGTACAAAATGAGTAGATTCAATAGTCCCTGGGCAGTTAATGGACAGGAATCACATTTCCACTCAGTTGCACAAATTCCTTGTGCCTAAATCTTGGCTTAAGGAAGAAGAAATACACTATAGTGTACCATGTTTCCATTCAGTGTCTGTGAGAGCTCTGAGAGAGTTTCTTTTGATTAAAGATGAGACTGAAATGTATATATTGAAACTTCCTGCATTTTGTTTATTCTGAGTGATTGTACAACATGGATTCCTGTTTCCAGAGCACAGGAATCTGCTTCCCTAGAACACTAATCTTGTGTTAATGGAGACACTGAGCATATTTGGATAAGTTGCATTAAGCACATCATCAGATGTGTCTTACTAAAGCTTCTGAGTGGCAGAGCAAAATGCTTGTTGGTGTTGTGTATTTTTTTAAACGCTGCATTATATAATTCTTAACTTCAAATGCATTTCTGTTGGGTAAAAATTATTTTAACAATAAGAAATACATTGTTGCATTATGAATATTTTTCATTCAAATACATTTTTTCTGCCTCAGTACCACCAGTTTATGTTCAATTACATACTTTTGTAGAGACTGTAAAATGTTCCTTCTTGTAAATTCTTGAAAACTGTGTGATGGGGACTCATTTCTTAAATTATTTTCAGGTTTTTAGTACTTTGTTTGTTTCATAACTACAGCAAGGTATAAACAAGTATGTTTGATGAATAGTTCTCCAGTTAGCAAAGAGGCTTTTCTTTCTCTGTTCAGAACTAGAGTGACTTACTTGAGGACAGCAAGAAGTTGTTCACTCATTTCAGAATTTTAATGGAAAAGTATCAGAGGGATTTTCTTTGTAGTTACTACCTATTTAAAGGAGATGCATTTTAAGGACTTGCATGTTATCATCATTTGACAACACTTTGTGAAAGTATCATTGAACCTCATGGGACCTTGCCACCACATATGAATCTGCAAATTGAACAAACTTTGGTCTGTCTCACTGGCAATGGTTGTGACTCTCATGCTCAGTAAGCAAAATTCTTGATGTTTATTAGTTCTTCCTAAACATGCATAATTAGTTGGATAAAATTCAGGTACACATGAAGCAAGACACTCAAGTAAGGTGACTTGAATATCAAAAATGTAAAAGTTTCCAATAAAGTTTGGCTCTGAAGTTCAACATTTATCTTGCAATATTGCATCCCATTTGAGTAGTCTACGTTTTTGTTTTCAGTTATGTTTAGATTGATTTTATGCAGTTTTAAGTTACATAGGAAGATGTTACAGAAGTATAATTTAAACCTAGAACTAAGGCATCAGAAAACAAGCTACAAAAAAAAAAAAAAAGCTAACACTATTCGACAGAGAATATATCAAGCTCCTAAGCATGCACAGTGTGTTATATACAGTTACGTGTATGTTTGTGTGTATACTTTATGAATGTTTAGATCTTTATTTAGGAAAAAGGTCTTCATTTCCCTCTTCTAATCTAAATAGTAAGCATCTGTGTTCCTTCTTTTCATTTGATTAGCATGCTCTCATCCATCACTAGTCTTTGATATGAACATCAGGAAATCATGTCCTTTTATTTAAATGATAAATGTGCCTTTGTCATGAATACTTACAGGCATTCCAAGATTTACATCTGAATTGTCAAAGTGTAACTGCAGGCTTCTCTGTTGTGTGACATTATTAGTGAAATAAAGAACTTGCATTTTTTTTATGGATAGGCCTTAAATATTGACACTGCAAGGCTAAATTAGTTGTGATGCTGCAAAAATTTTTCCTTCATGCACTGTTTTTCTAAGATGTGTTGTTTATCAACAAGAGACAATCAGCTGCATGAGAATCTCTGCAGACATTCCCTATTTACATGTTCCAAACCTGTCTCTTCATGTTTCATTATTTAGGTCTGATGTCTAGTTAGCTCTTATCAAAACTAATACCATCTGAAGTACCAGGCTTCCGGTAGACACACAACCAATATAAAAATTTCAGTCCCACTAACATTATTAAAGACAGGATCTCTTTAAACCTGGGCATTGTTTCAGTGTCTAGATAAGTTATATCTTGGAAATTCATTTCACTGAATAAGTCACTGCTGTTTCAGTAGATGAAATACATCTGCAATTATATTCTGCATGTTTTTAAATTTAAAAAATAGCACAAATACAAGTGTTTAGATTGAAGCTTTGATACCATTCTTACTATGTCCTGATGCTATTAAGGCAGAAAGAGCTACTGTATAGCTGTCTTCTTATTGTTGGAATAGTACAGTAAGTTAAAATGTTTTGTAAGACAAACACCTGGATATGATTTTATAATCTATTTTATCAACTATTTGTAGCAAAATTTTAATGTGTCAGGCAAATAGGTAATTTAATTTTAGTTCTTACAGAAACCTAGCATTCCTTGAAATCTTTACACAGGGTAAAACATTTTTTCTCCTTTTTTTCTGCTCTTTTATTTATTGTACTCTGAGTATATCATGGCTGAATTCATTTCACGTTCTGAGTGCTGAAATTGTATCTTTGAAATGCATAGTTTCAAGATATTGCTATTTATAATCTTTAAAATTCACAAAATAGTTGAGAGAGGAATTTAGTGAGGTGTCCCACAAAATGATTTAAGGGCCCATGTCAGTTTATAATTGCAATATTCTGTAATGCCATATATACACATACACTGCAATAATTAGAATTTTTTCAACTTTTTTGTATTTTTTACCTCAGAGATTTTGCGGCAACATTTCTTGTGTAGTCAATTTTTTTTTTATTCCAAGCTTGTTTATATTATAAAGTCATGTAAAATGGATCATATTACTTTTACCCCTTTTTTTTTTGGAAAGCGCTGTTTATTTTAAATTAATTCAAATTACACATATTTCAGTCTTTCTGTAGAAGACTACTTTTGAAAGTACATTCTCATTTACCTGCTTCAAAAGGAGAAATATCTTGGATCCTTTTCAACCCAGCCCGACAAAGTGAAGTGGTATTTTCTGGCATACGAAGGATGCCTGTGAGCTTTTGAGACACTAAAGCTGTAACCAAACTTGAAGAAGACAATGATGGCAATGAGCTTCTGTCCAGAGTTAATCAGCTGCAGAATTTGTAAACTGCATATGTGTCAAAGTTGAAAATGTTAGCACTCTGATAGAAGCTTGAAAAGGTTAGAGCTGATAAAAGCCATCAGCAGTTAAAGAAGGTGATTTATGGGAATGTAATGACACAAAATGCCTCATTTATCACTCATATATAGATAGGTTAAGGTTTCTGTGTCATACTTTAAAAACTTGACCACTTAGAATTGTCAAAATAGGTACTTAATTGCCCATCATACATTTCAGTTCAAATTTCCTTTGCTCAAATTTTGGTGATTTTACTGTTTTGCTATTCATATGGTTCTTTTTAAAGTCATTCATATTTCATATTTATTTCATATTTGTTTCAAATGGCATGCTCAGTCCTCTGTTAGAACTTTTATTAGGTAAAGCTGTTGATTTAAATGCTGTCCAAATTTTTTGTTGATTTACAATTTCATTCAGCTTAACTGTAAGGAAAATAACTGAAGGTTTCGTTTTCTTCTGTTCTATACCACTAATTCTCATCAAGAGTTTACAGCTTTCTAATTTAATCCTTACATTTCCTCTCCAAACTGAAATATGAGATTTAAAAGTGAATCCATCAACTGGTTTCCAGTTCCAGTCACTTAAGTTACTGTTTATCTCCATGCAAATTAAATTGAATCCAAAACTACCAGTACTGTTAAATGATCCTAAAACAAAATAAAAATGTAAGAAAAATGCACAGTAGTATGCTATCCTTTTACTGACTTGACTTGAGGATAGTGGCAAGCAAATCCCATAGATTTGAAACTGACTGGTTTTATTTTAACTATCCACAATTTCATGATAGTGCTGTAAAAAAAGTAAATGCAAACATGGATAAATACTCATTAAGGTGTTGTCTATAAGACAATAATTGTAAAATAAAGCAACTACTCTAAAGACATTGTATTAATAATAAAATGCAGGTTCAACTGCCAAAAACCTATTGATAATAAAGTTTCTAAAGATTTATTTTTCTTTACCTACTTACTATTTTCAAACTATTTCATTCTCCTGTTTCCAGATCTGACACAAAAAATTCTGAACAGAATAATTTCAATTTTTAATATCAAAAAACTTACCTTTTTTGTTAGCTTTCACAATTTATGGCCCCAGTTGTATAGCATTCTGTTTGTTCAGCGATGACCTTCCAGGTTCGATTTAAAAAGAAGTCGGAAGCATTTGTCATGTCTGCTCGATCTTGTCCAGAGGTACCTATTGTAATTATAAAGGACTAATAAGGTTGTTTATAATATAACAGTCTGACAACCCTAAAAAATCTTCTGGAGAGCAACTTCCCTTTTTTTTTATTTTGTCCTTCTTAAGAGAATAAAATCTCCCTTACCTTCTTGCTCTGTGTTACACTGTATCTTTTTAAATTAAGATGAGAAAGCATAAAGAACTTAAGCCTTGGAAAACTGAACTTAGTTTTAAAAGATAAGCTATATAATTTTCTCATTTGTAATGTCTTTTGGAAATACTCAGTAATAATGTGTCTATAGTAGTGTTGCACCCTATATTTAATTGGTGTATATAGAGGTGATGATGATGTACTAGGAAGCACTGAATTTCTTTCACCATGTAACAAAAGAAACCCACTTATTACTGTCCTGCAAAAATATGTGATACATTAATATGGTGGTCTCTGCTTCTTAGGAAAAAAATCCAAATTAAGACAATCCTATTTATTCTATTATAAACATTAACATATTGCTGTAAGTGGGTGTTATTATAGTGGTATTTTTCATTATATGTCAGGTTTTTTGCAATTGACTTATGATCATTTTTCCCTTCCTATGCCTTTGTCTTGCTTCCTCTTTCCTTTTTCCTCCCCCATTTCAGCATCATCCAGCAATACCACTTCTTTTTATAGACATCTATATAAGGTAAACAAAAACCCAGTGGAATTTGAATGTTTGACAGAAATGTTTACCTCTCTTGTATGGTATGTAACAACACTGGAGTATTGTCAGGCTACCATACATCATTTAAATACCTTTAGACAGCAAAGGCAAAATCTTGACAATTCAGTAATCTCATCATGTGATTTCAATAAGGCTTTTTTTTTCATATCTACAATTGAGACAAATTTATGTTGTGTGTATTTATGGTTGTTAAACTCAAAATTGTTTCATTTCATTAATTTTTAACATTGTGCTCTCTTAATGACTATGAAGAAATGTATTAAAATGCCTTAATTATAGGGTTAGAAAAAGAGAAAGCACAAGTCTTTTTAGCATATGATCTTTCAATTGCTCACTAAAGGATAAAGAGGGCATTCAAGCATGGTTTAGATAACTGTCAGCAATAATAAAATGCAAGGTAGTTTGTGGAGCCTTTAAAGACCTTTCGGGGAAATAGATTTAATTAAAAAACAATAAAATGGACTTTTCATTTCAAAGAAATCCAAAATGTTACAAAATTTCAGGATGCTGTTGTATTAAGAGTAGTGTATGTTTCCATGTATAAGGGAAAATAACTGAAAATACTCTGCAGACCACAAAGCAGTGGTAGCTTTATTTTGTGTGTGTAAATGTATGTCCTTCAGCTTTTAAAACATAGACTATGAATAGCACATTAGAGATATTTCTGAACTCTGAACTGTTTTCTGAATTGTGTGATTTTACCTGTTTTGGGTTCTTCTCGTTTTAGCTTTTAATGAGGGTGGTTTTTAAAAAAAATATAAGGTGAACACTTAGCTTCTTAATGTAAAATTATGTTCTCATAATTACCCTCAGAACAATACAGTTCCTATACTGGCAGAAGTTCATTGCCTATTTCAGAGGCTGTAGGTTTCCATTAATCATAGTTGCTTGTCTTATATACTGTGGAAATACATTTTGAAGTATATTTCTGATTTCTGCTTTTTTTCTTCTCGCAGAATCAAAAATCACATTTGCTAGTAATGTTTTTGGCTATGTGGTGTGTTGAAAAGTTTATTCAAGCACTTATTCTGCATTACCAAGTTTTACTGCTTCTGGCAAACTAAGAGCTACTTAACTTATGTGTGATCAGCAGTGGTTTATAAACAGACTGCTGACTTTAAAAAGACTGCTGTCTTTTAAAGTGTTTGCATATTTGCTGTGCAAAAGCCTCTTGCTTTCCTGAGGAAATTTCTGTAAGTTTTTTTTTCTCTCATTCTGGTGCATTTATTTTAATAAGTTTTAACCAGTTTGTTGTAGCCAAGTACCAAACAAATCTGTAGGAAAGTTGCCTTTGTGTAGCAGGGTGTTTTACAGATAAACCAACTTCACAAAGTGCGTTTTCAGCAAGTGCTAAAACTCTCCATTTTTTAGTTAAAATTACTAGCCCAAGTACATCATAAAACTTGTTCATCATGAAAATGGGACTTCAATATTGAGGGTCTTGTTATATCCTCTTGTAAACTTAGTTTGGATTGTTAATTCATATCAGTGTTCACTTGGTCACTGGCTGATCATAAAAATGGAAAACATCCCTCTTCTTGGAACTGGTCATTTTTCTTTTAAGAAAAGTAAGGGTTTGTTGTCTGCATGCTCACATACCTTGAACTGGAGTACAAATGAATAGCGCAGGCTCTATAAAATACACTGGACATGTGAGAAAGATAGCTAAAAAGGTACAAATGTCTGGCACAGTTCTGTACAAAAATGCCTCTCTGTTTCCTTCATTGCTGGGTTTCCTGAGGCTTGAGGACTCAGGACCCAAGGTGCAAAATACACATCCATGGTTCGCTTTGGCAATATTTTTGAAAAAGAAGTGCCTCATATCATCCTGTTATCAAAGTCCTTTCTGTTTTCAGCTGGTTGTGTCTATTTCTTTCCACTCATCCCTCCTGGTATGATAGGAGTGTTTAGTGTGATAATGTTTCTGTAGAATATGCTCTACTATTAAACATATGTACTATATTCTCTAATCTGAAATTGATGGGCTTCTGCAGAATCATTAGTTTTGATTACTTCTGTGGGGCTTGTAAATTCAATGGAAGCTCAGGTAAATGTGGAATCTGCTTCCTTTGCCTTTTTACTAGTGATAATGTTGTCTGCGTATCAGAGTTTTGTGTGGTTGGGTTTTTATGACTTTTGTTGCCATGACTCATACAGAGATGACTGTTTTTCTGTAGCAACTTCTGTAAACTTTGGTAGACACACTAAACTCTTACAGAGTAAAACTTACTATCGCACAGTAGTGTTGTTTTCTTTTGTTAAAAGTCAATTTCCTGTATTTAAAGACCTCTCCTTAGTGCTAACATTTTATTAAAACCAGTAAACTTTCTGTATCATTTCATTACATCAAAATGCAACATTCAAGAGAGGAGCGTGCATGATCTGAAACCTTAACCTTCTTGCAGGGGAAACTCTAGCTCCTTATGTGTTTCCCTAATAGTTAGCACATCTTGCCTCAATACAAGCTGAGGGTTTCATGATACAGGTAGTAAAGTGGCCAAGATAGAATAATGGTCTTCATTTATATTGTTATGCATAAGGATTCTTAGTAACTGATTCTCATGCATGTGCCTCCACACAATGGACAGGGTAAGCTATAAAGCTGTAAATGTAGTTTTAATCTGTTCCATTGTTAATCTCATTTGTTCTCTCAAGCAAATTACTTGTTGCTTCTATATTTAAAATTAAAATTAAAGACCTGTAAAAGCCTGATATTGCATAAAAATATTGCAAGGTTAAACTGGTTTTCTTAAAACTTAAAACAAGTAAAAGACACTAGAGACAGAGACATAAAAATATGCTCTGTTATGAAAATTTTATTTTCTTGTAGTAAAAATGTAAACCTAAGCACAGAAGTTCTCGTAACTTTAATTTTCTTAGCACCATTTATAGGGTGTCAAGGAAGAGAAGAAGAATCCAGAAATACTATCTGTGCTTTGGCATGAAGCATTATAAAAACTTCATAAAGTTCCAGATATTTTTTGGCTTGTGTTAAGGAGATAAAGGATAGGATTCTAGGAAAAACACATTTAGGAAATTACTTCAAACTACCACTCAAATCATTCTTCTCTGTAAAATGCCAGGGGTACAAGTTCAGAGAGAACTCAGTCTGAGTTCTCACTACTGTGGCGAAGACTTCCCCATTTGTAGAAGCTCACTATACTGTCTTTTGTGTCCTGTGTTTTCCTGCTCCTTCTCTGTATAATCATCATGTGCAGCTCTGAAAATTAATACCCTTACATTTAGGGGTTTTTTTAATTTAATTGCCACAAGACCAGTAAGATGTAATAGCACTACACTGCTGAGCCTCTGCTCTCTCCATTACTGTAATAGACCTTAAATTTAGCCTGGGTCTGTGGAATTGGCATGGTGGGAGAATCCCCTTCATGTGTAAATCTCAGGAAAGTGTCTGCACCGTAAGGTAGATCTTACCTCAGAGTACATGTGTATGTCTGAATTACATAAATTTAACTATAAAATTAAATTATTTAAATTAAAATTAAACTATTAAATATAAATATAATATTATAATACTCCTTTTTGTGCATATCAATATGCATATAGTTCATATTTGAACTAACAGTAGTTCAAAATTGTGCCTTGCTGTTGATACATTTCTTGTATCACATCTACAGTAGTCTCTCCCTGGATTTGCTATGATACACGAGTGTGTCTGAACTGAAACTAGAAAAGTCGACTTTTTTTAAGAACAAAAAATATGAAGACTGTCATTAGTTGCAGAGAAGACAAACAAGAGATGTTAACATAATGGGATGTTGTTTTACCTATGAAAAAGTACCCTGTGCTGCATGAGTTTTTCTATGACACGAGGGGATTTGTGTACAACATTGCTTTCAGTAGCTCACAATGTTTGTTTTACAGTATCAGTCAGATTTTATTAGAGCCCATTGAGTTTTGCGTAATTAAAATTGTAGCAATAGCTAAATGCTATGAAATGCGGAATGCAGAATCTTTGCTTTGCCAAATGTTTTCTCCAGGGTGTCAAAGAAGGAGCAGGGAGAAGTGGGAGAAGCTTGAAAGTCAAGTCTGACACCTAAAAATGTTTAAATTTTATTTAGATCTGTATTTACCTTTTTATAAAATATAAAAGTTAAGCATAATAGATTTTTCTGTTATATGGGTCTCATGCAGCAGCAATAGTATTATGTGCAGAGTTTCTGCAGTAGTTGCTCATTTTAAAATGCAAAGTTGTAGGATTGCAGTAATAATTCACTGTAGACTGATTTCAGTAAACCTGCAAGTTAAATTTTTCAGATACATTGGGGAGAAGAGTTGTTTGCTAAGTTGTTTATTGTCTAAATGCTACCAAATGCATATAACTGAAAAAATTATCATTGCATTTCTGCATCACGTGGCCATCATGGGTATCTACAGTAAATACAAATCTTTTTTTAGATAGAATTAATCTACCCAGCAGAAATCTAATTCTTTTTGAAGTCAATGGAAAAACCTGTATTGTCCTCAGTGCAAGTAAGAATAAAGCTGCTATCACTACTATTTTTGATCCGTGTGATGATTTGGTCCTTTGAGTTAAGTGACTAGATAGAGCATAAGATGGATGATTGTACTGAGAGTAAATTCTAAAAGATCCAAAGAAAGGCGTCAAAGATGAAAAAGGGATTGGAGCATCTTTCATATGAAGATGGGAGACCTCCAGCTGTTCAGTGTGGAGAAGAGCAGGATCAGGGAGGATCTTACTAAGGTCCATAAATATCTGAAGGGAAGAAGTGAAAATATGGAAGCCAGGACTTTCTCAGTGGTACTCAGTGAGGGGATAGGAGGTAATGGACACAGATTGAGGTACAGGAAAATTTACTGAAATGTTAGAAAAATCTTTTTTCATTGTGTGAGACTGGAGCAGTCTCTTCAGAGAGGTTGTGCAGTCTCCATCCCTGGAGCTATTAAAAACCCAACTGGACAAAGCCCTGAGCAACTAGCTGTAGTTCACCCTGTCTAGCAGGACTAGACAATCTCTAAAGGGCCTTTTATACCCTATTTGTTTCTGTGTTATTTGATTTATCATTATTTTTATCTGTATTGCTTTTTTTTTTTTTTTTGAAGTCACAGAGGAATCAATGTTGAAATAAGTGGGAGAAAGTGAAATCTAGAGAGCTTTATTCCAGTAGACTGATGGTTTTGCATTTAAGGTTAGTTTAAGTAGATTAAGAAAGCCTTTCTTATATTTTAAGGATGAAAGAGAAAACTGGGCTGAAGAAAATTAGGAAGATACTTTATCTACCTGTAAACGTTCTTCTGAAATCTAACAATAAGCACTAACACAATACAAACATCAATACAATACCAAAAACAAGAACAATACCTTAAACAGTAGGGACATTTTGAAGGAATAATCTAAGGAAAGTAGTAAGATAAGCCCTATTGGTCTGGAGATTGGGGATCAGTTCATAGAAGAATACACAAATGTATGCTTGCAAAGTTAGGCAACAGATGCTAATATGTTAAAGGTTGTAATCTTGAAAGAAGTTGGTTGGCTTTCCTGTTGGCCCTCCTATCAACTTTAACCTCCAACCTTCTCCGGCATGTATCACTACAAATAAAACTGCTGAGGTTTGACAAGAGGATATAAAGTCACTAGGCCATCGCACAGAAATCTCTACATGATTTTCTTTAACCTAAAGCTTAAATGAGCACTGCCTAAAGTCAGGGCTTTTAATAAGAAGTCATAAACATTCACTCATATCACTTTAGTTTTAATAATTACTGGTTTAAGAGAGAAGAGAAGAAATATACATAGTAAATTATGTTTGACAACTGGAATTTTGTGGTTTTGTTATTGGTTGTCTTTAACTATTATGTGAATTGCTGTTCTTCATTTTAATGTATACTTTTTTGTGCAAGCTGCATATGATATCGATATAAACATGGCATTTGTGTACAGTGTTACAAATGAATTTTTAGCTCTTGATTAAGGCAAACCAGATGACAAAAATAACTTATGTGCTTGTATTTACCAATAATAATAACAATAGTAATAATAATAATAATAATCTTTAGATCTGTAGTCACCTATATGATTTTGGCTTTTCTTTCTCTGTAGTATTTTGTGTGACTTTACACAAACCCTTTTAACAACCTAGGCATTTTGCAGGCCACTCTAAAAAGTTTTTGATAAATTATTCCACTCCTGCAAATTGCCTGTAGTGTTTGCATTTTGCCAGAGCTGCCATCCACAGTATTACTGTGTCATGGAATCAGTCAATGAGTGTTATTGATATATACCATCACTAATAGTATTAATTCTTGTGGCTTCCCTGTTCTTACAAGTATCTGATCTCTGAACATAGACTGCACCTTACTTAAACTGTATTGCGATTCTAAAATTATATTTCTTTCTAGTTTGAAACCATACCAATTCAAAGTTAGGTTTTCTGTCTTGCAATCTGTTATTTGCATCACAAATTTCATGGTGATGTATAATAATTCTTTTCATGCATTTTGTTGCTTGTAGATTGTCATCTTTTTCACTTACGAATATGTTGTTTTCGGAGTACTTACTTTAAGGGCTGTAAAAGCAATCTCATCCTTCTGAAGTCCTATCTTTCTGTATCCAAGTTCTGTTCCTTGTATGAGCCACTCATATGTTCATCTTTGTCATAGTCCACTTTCCATGATTAGGAAAGTATCACTCTTTATTTGATGAGGTAAATACATCTTCTGTCCTTGGTTATGCCTTCTATTGCTTTCCTTCACAAATGTAGCTAGAAGATACTGGGCAGCACTTTTTTTTCTTTTCCTAAGTAGTTGTGCTAGTCAGGTCTCAGTATGTCCCATATCTTGCCATTCTGATGATCCCACTTTGCTAAACATTTAATTGGTTTTCATCTTTAGTTTGTTGAATATTACATAAATGCTTTGCTGTTGTAGATGCATTATGCTATTGTCTGTTATCTGGACGTGTTTTTCTTCTGTGCTTGGTCTATAACTAAATGGTCCATAGAAGGTCGATACAGAAAACAAGCCTTTTGTATGTCAGTTTACATTTATTATCTATATAGGAATATATTATATATAGGAAACTTGTTAGACATTTAGATTTTGCAAAAGAGAAATACTGATCTACACACTTGTCCTGGTGGAATGCATAGCAAACTTCATGTAGGTTTCTGATGCTCCCTATATCCAGCAGCGGATGCTGTTTATCAACCCATACAGTATGTAAATTTTGGAATTTAGATATTCCTGGAAAATTGAAGACTGATTGAATGAAGTTAAAGGGGTAGCTTTTAAAAATATAAATGTAGTTAGTTATTGCTCTCTCCCAGCAGGATTTTAGATTACATGAGTTAATATCAAGAGGAGTATAATTTAACTGAAAATGTATTATGAGAGAATTTGGTCACACCATGCCTTTCCCCCTGTGAGACTCTTCACCTATTACTTGTATTTTCCTCTGCAGTCGAGAAAAATCAGCATGATGTCAGTCTGTGTTCCTTTAGTATTCCCCTTAACATTTAATGTCCATCATCTTCAAAAACTGAGGCAGGAAGCTGACTTGATAGCTACAGGTGACTACTGCTTGAGGAGAAAGGTAAGATGAGTTAGCAATAGTCAAAATATTAATATTAAAGCAAAAATTGTCAGCTTACTTTCCTCTTTGAGTCCACCTATGTTACATTCAGAAGACTGTTACATAGTAGACTAGCAAATCCAGACATTAAAAAAAATAGCTTTTGGGTATTCAGGGTTTAGCTGGTGCTAGCAGAGATTTCTGATGCTCTCATGTAAGCAGTGTCAGCTACCACGTTGCTTATCAAAACACATAGGAAAGTGTTTTCTGCTTCTATAAAGTTACAGGATGGTTACAATACCACCAACATCTGTCATGGGTTGTGAAGGGATTGCCTGTTGTATTAAGCTGTTACACTTTCTCACTGGAAACTGCTGTCTGGACGCTTTCAGTGTAAGAATGTATTTGCAGTGGGAAAATTACTATAATCTCACCATATTCAGTTACGGCTTCAGGATCATCCTCAAGTAATGTGTATAGAAATGCAGAACCAAAATATGCATATAAAGTTATTAATTGAGGAGTGATTAAGATACCATGTATAGGAGTGATTAAGATACCATATCCATAGGAGGTGTTCAGAGAGCTTTGTAGTGGGCACAATAGCAATGATTAGAAGAAGGAATGCTGATCCCTTCATGCATGAAATAGTTTATCCCACTATGGAGCCCAGGAAACTAATGAAGCTGCTGTGGACCAAAGCCATAGAGGCTTAAATTGACCAGATTAAGGCATTTTCTAGAAATGCTTGCCTTTTTTTTCCATTTTGTTTTGCATGACTTAGGAATAAAGATCAGAAGAAGCAAAGAGTATAAAGAATAATCTCAGTTACTCAACACAGTAGTTCAATAATTATACCTGCCTTTTTAAAAATGCAATTTTTAACAGTTTAAAAGTATGAAAACAGTTACATTGAGGTTTTTTTCAGTTTTTACAGTGAATTTTAGTGATTTTAAAATGTTTGTGATTCAAGAAATTTGGACATAATGTAGTCTGGTACTGATTAGTAACCTGGAAATAGGTAAGCGGAACATAAAGACAGCTATTGCACATATGTCTTGATAAGGTCTGTAAATGTTTCTACATGAAACACACGCATGAAGTTTGCAAATTTTCTTATTTTTTTAAATATTTGTACCATTTCCATCTACTCTTTTCTAGAAATGCTGTTCTATATTTCCCTATCAAAAAAACTTCTAACAAAAGTAAATGCCATAAATATAGCTTGGAATACTAGACAATATATAAACACTTCTCACACTTCTTTCAAGTGTGCTATATATTTTTCTTTCAAGCCATAGTTCTGAACATTGACTCTGTAAATCTTATTGCAGCTTGTATGTTGTTTGTATGAGAACGCAAAAAATATGATATGCTGTATAATTTAAAACTTCACCGTTTAGTTGCTGACATTATTCACTGGATGTGAATACCAAGTTGAATGTTCAAAGGAGGTAGCCTTTCTTTTAGACTATCAATATATAATCCCTGAATATTAGTGCCACATAATTGCTTTATCCAATTAGAATGTAAAATCTGATGACAAACTGAAAACTTGAAAGAAAACTTCAGTGGGAACTAAAGATTTGAATTGCTGTTTCATGTCATAAAATTAGTAAAGAAAAGGAATTCTTCAGCATTCATAAATAAGTTTGAGAAGAAATTGGAACAGGAATCAACTTTACTGTTTCCCTGGTTTGTATTACAAGTATAAGGAAATCTCTATTTCCATATAATTGTAATACAATTATGTATCCATATAATGATATGATAAGTATTTATTATGCAAGTTTTCGTAAGATTTAACCAAACTAACAAATAATCATTTTGTGAGATAAGTTGATGTCATATCTGCCGTTCTCATGGAAAAAAATTCAGGAAACAATCCTTCTGCCTTTTGCAGGTATACCCATCTTTTTACCTAGGACAAAATCACAGCACACAATGATCAAATGTCAGGCTTTCAACATAATTGTTTCCAAGTACAAACACGTTACACATGTATAGCAATGAATAGCTGTACTAACTTACATGTTAGAAACGTGCAAGCACTGTTTTGGCTTAAAATATTTTATTCAAATAAGGATAACATATTAGCATTTACCATCAAAGATTTAAATTCTCATTGTCTCCTTAATTCAAAAGCAAAAAGCCACTTGCGGCCTTTAGGTCATGGGATAAAATCACAGAAATAGAGGGATAAAAATGCAAAATTGTCCTCACACATTCATAGTTTTCACATCTCACACTTTTTCCCCCCAATGTTTAATGACAGAAGTAGTTCAACTGGGGTTTTAGTGCTCTTTTTGAGGTAAAGAAACCCCACCTTCAAATACTATCCTTACCCCTAAGTAATCTAGTTCCTTAAAGGGCAAGTCTGCAGAGAAGGAAATAGAAATAATTACGAAGAAAGCCTTTTTTAATGTGATTTTTTAAAATTCTATTTTGTGCTGTTATCTAGCAATGACTTTTGGAAAACAGCACCTCTAATGTAGTTTTACAGCATACATAATTAAACTATGGGACTCACTGTGATTGAAAGTTCTCAAAAACAAGAGGAGTACTTAAACATGGTATTATAGCTATTAATGATGACAAAAAAGACTTCAGTGTTACATGAGGTGAAATATAAATACCTAGAAGATGGGAAAGACTTTTCAAAGAAATCTTTATTTGTCTTGCATAAAAGAGATGTGGACCAGATATATTGAAAATGGTATTTTGAGATTTCTGTTTCATTATATTTTTGTTCTTTTGAAGCAGACTAGTTACTATCCAGAATGAAAGAAACAATTTGGAACAGTTAATTTGGTAGTTTATGTCATTATTCTCCTTAATTCTCCTTTGATTATATTATTTTTATTATGTGAGTAGGTGTTTTAAAAATATGTCATTCCTCTAAGCAGTATGGATTAAGAATAAATTCTCAGCCTGGTTTTTATATTTCATGTTTGGAGATGTTTTGTTTGTGTAGGAAGCGGCTTAGGAATGAGCTATTTCCCTCTTCTATTACGCATCATCTTTGTTAGTGTTTACTATGTGTATTGAAACTACACCTAGATGTCCTAGAAAAATATGCTAGAAATAGCTGTAGAACAGAGCAAGAGATACTTAGTTGTACAGAGTTTAATGTTCAAGTATAATAAACGAGTCAACAAATGTTTACAGTGCAGTGCAAAGAGGCAGTAAGATAATATTGGTCAGCAAAATATTCACTGATCTGAGTACATCAGAAGCCTGCTAAATTTTTCATGTTTTGACAGCTGAGATATTTAGAGGAAAATAACAGATTGCTTTTGTTAATGCTTTTTGAGAATTATTTCTAACCTTGAAAGGCAATTGGGGATAAAGAATAAAGGTGGTTTGCCAATTCAATGTGGAATTTGACAGCTTGCTAGTGAATGGAGAGAGATGATGGAAACGTGAAAGGCATGTAGGTCTTCCTCTGTAACGGTTCTCCACTTTGCAGATACAAAGAAAGAAATTACATACTTAAATAGTCACATGATTGGTTTGCGGAGTTGTTTTGGATGGAGATAAACAGAGCAGACTGCACTGATCAAATTCATGAAGAGATACTTTGCTTCTATATTTAGAGGAAATTAACGTTTTTAAGGGAACTCATCTGTGTAGATGAAATGAGAAAGCAGTAAATAATATAATGACACTATGAAGAAAGAATTAGCCAGATATAAACATTTCAGATATAAGGAGCTTCAGAGAGAACTCCAAATGAAGACTGATGAGAGGACTATAGGTGTTTTTAATAGATGAAAATGATAATGATAAAGAAAGAAGGGTGAGAAGAATAAAGCTCCACTTAGCTACGTTGGTAATTACCTAGTTACGGAATACATATAATAGGTTGTCAGGGTACAGGCCCTGGCATTAGTTTGAACTTTCATGAGACATATCAAGGAGAAGTGGATCTTATCTATCATCCCATATGTTACTGACTTGTGCACCATGAAAAGGGAAGAACTCAAGTGTGGCTTTAAAAGATCCGTTAAAATTGTGGCTCAAAATGTCCTTGTACCTTTATGAGCAATGAAATTTCCAGCACTGTTGGTTTGATAATGTACACCACATGATCATAATGAGTTAACTCCCAGAGAATCTGGGGTGTCTATTCTTAAGTGGAGTGCATCAGCAGAGAGACCCCTCTTCAAACCCTCTTGCCATGTTCTCTAGTTCATACTTCAATATTCTACCCATAAATGCAATGCGTATCTGCATTTCACAAGACCTGTGGAAATGCACTGAAGGAGTAAGGTAGATGTACTCACTGAAGTTGTGCTTAAGCTAGAGTTTCTAAATCAGATTCTCCTGTGTAAGATTTAAAGAGGCTAAGCTCATTGCACTTGGGAACTTCCTTGAACAGCTGTAGAAGAGTTCTGGAAAATAATCTATAACATATACAATTGCAATTCTAAAACAAACCCCAAATACCTAGCAGCAGGAAAGCCATTTTCAGACTGAAGCATTTCGGAAGCCCTGGGCCTGTGAAACCTAGAGTAAAGGAGTACATTGAGTCCAGGGGAGGTTTGCATACCCTTCTGCTTGCAATACCAGTGATACTAACTTTTTTTAATTAAAGTCATAGAAATTTGGTGGTGGAAAACTCAGGCAAAAGTAACTAAACTGTGTACCTTTGTTAATGAAATAATTTAATGTGCTAGTTGTTTCTTATTTTGGAGCAACTCTTTTTTTCTGTGGCATATCCAAACTTTAGCTGTGATACCATCCTGAACTGCAACCTGCTGATTAAATTTATGAGCCTGGAGAATATGTTGGTCATGGAGGATGCAAGAATAGCAAGAGAAATATTCTACCAAAACCATACTGACTGTAGCCAGATTTGGAAAGTAATCATCTTCTCACTATTAGAGGCTGGTCTGCAGATAGCAAGTTTCATGTCTACCATCCTACATTACAGATAACTGGCATAGTTATTTTCCCCATCCTGACACTGGTAGTATTAGAACACCACATTATGTATTTGATGGGGAAACACTAGTGCTGGCATTTGACAGGGTACTAGGGATTTTGATTCAAATGTTTTTGATCTAAATCATGATACTGTTTGACTCTTAGGCCTGAAGATAGAATGAGAAACACTCTGCAATGTTTCAGAACTGAAATAGAAAATAGCTAAGAAAACTCTTACTTTGAGATTTAATGAGATAAACCTGATTTCAGAAACTCATGAAACCTTAAAAAATTTAGGGAAGGCAGCGAAGGCAGTACAAGGAGCTTTACATTAAGTCACAGCTGTTACTCGATCCCCTTTGCTTTCTGCATTCATAGCATAGACTGCACAAAGCTTATGGACTTTATGAAGCTGCATTTCTGCATATGGAAACAATTCTTCTGGTACCACAGTGCACTTCTCTGGATTCTGATCTTTTCCAGATCAGTAGTTAGTATATGATGTTACAGGACAATGCAAATTCCATTGACTTCATCAAAATCTGTATGAAGTGTACCTGTGTATCAGGCGTAGTCTCACAGAGAGTTAGTAATAGGTTTTCATTGTCGCCTTAGCAGAAGATGTGTGGTGCTTTTGTTTGCTTTACTTGCACACTCATTTTAATGTGTTTTCTCAATTCTCTTTGGGCTTTAATAAAATGTTTTAACTCAACATGACACACATCTTGATAGTACCAACTCTAAGTTTTTACTTTTACCAATAAGCCCTATTAAGTTATTTCTCTAGTCGAAATACTTAAAATATTTTTGAAACTTTAAAGTACATGTGGGATCTGTCATGTGGACTATCTGATTTTTCACTTGGAGTTTCTGGAACTATTTGCAGCTTTTAAATAGATGTATGTCCTTCATGTGCTTTAGAGCATCAGTTCTTAAATTTCTCTTTCTAAATCCATACAATGCCACTTTTTAAGAGGGAAAAAATACCTTCAAATTTTATGATCAGCTTCAGCTGGACATGACATTTTGAAGAGCTCATGCTTTGAATAAAAGGGCAGAGAAAAAATAATTGTGAAAATGCTTACAGATCAGCATTCTTAAAACATGTGAAGTTATTTTGTGTAAATAAAGAAAATTAAATCAGGACAAATCTGGGGGGAAAAGAGAAGAAAGAGGTGAAAAAGGAAAGTATTGGGATAGTGAGTATATGATTTCCTCTTTCTGTTGTTAACAGGAATTTAAGCCTTGCCTACTACAAAACTCTAGAGTTGTGGAAACAGAGCAGTCTCTTGAAATCAATGTAATTGACTCCTTTGATCTGTGTATAGTGCAATCTGGCTATTTTATGTGTGTTAGTCTCTGCAGAAGAGGAAAAAATGAGATTTTTTTTTCAGCAGTTATGTCTCTTCATGCTTTGAGGTGATACTTTCCAAAGTCTGAGTTTAAAGCCCTTTCATTTAAAGTCTAAGAACAATACTACTGTTAGTAGTCATATTTCATTTGATTATGGGAGGAAGAAGAAACAAAATTTCTGCATGACAAATAACATTTTTTCTCCACTTCCAGAATAAAACATTAACACAATAAAACACACATAATTGTTACTTGCCCAGAAGCCTGTGCATGGTGCTTGAGCTAGAGCAATAAATAGAATGGAAAATGCTAATTTTTATAGCATTCTCTGGATGAAATAATTGCTTTTCTAGAGACAGTGAGTACTTAGCCACTAATTGCATTGGATGGACTTTTACCTCCTTGTGTCAATGGTTCCTAATGGAACTTTCCTCCTTTGTGACATCTGGTTTGCAAGTCTTGGCTTCAAAACAAGAGGTACATCATTTGTTATTTAGGAATGACTAGGAGCCTAGTAATTGAAAAATTCACAAGAAACCTTTTAACACAAAATTCTAAAAGTATCGTAGGTGCTGATAACGTATTTGTGTACTCTGGGATTCACTGTTCTTGTCAAAGCTTTGTATCAAATTCAACATGATGATCTTGTGTTTCAGAGTCAAATTCTAAATTTTGTTTTAACAGTTTTACAAGAACATTGGAGTTACACTGTCTTGTAAACCAGCTGACCAAAGTACAGTTTCATGTATTGGTGACATTAATGCTGAAGGAATTATTGAAACCTGAAGGAAAGTTATTCTGCAAACTGCAAACACTCAAGCACAAAGTGCGCATGTATTGCTTTGTTGTGTTTGTCCTTTGAAAAAAAAAAAAAACGTTTCATGCAAAAAATTGCATCATCAAATTTTAAATTTGAAATACAATTAATTTCATGAATCATATGGGTAACTTAAAGGTTACTATGGTAACATTGTCATGTATTTTTCAGTTACTTTAAGTAAGAACTATCTAATAAAGAGATGACTAACATCAAAGTGCTGTATGCAAAGTAGGTGATGTTAAGACAATTTGTGGACCCTTTTCAGCACACAGTGATCGGTTTAAGTGCCTAACTTAAGTGCCTGCCTTGCTTGCCCATGATTTTTGTACTTAAGACATTTCTATACATATAGTGGAATTTCTGAATGAATATTTCAGAGGTTTTAATAGATGTAATATTATTGTCTTTGAAACCTGTATATTATGTTACCTAGTGGATGCAGCACTTGGGGATGCATGTTTTAATGCATCTAGGGTTTTTTTTTTTAATGTGGATGAAACGGAGGTTTAATTCTAAAGATGCAGAATGAACAGAATTGATTATGGAACAGGAAATTGTAAGAAACTGAGAGGTTCTATTTTTGTCTCTTCCAGGGTGCAGCTATTGTGGGTTTGGGGGGAAGAGAAGTTTTGCTTTTTAAGATATGTGAATACTCCATATGCAATTTTTAACCTGACAGGATAAACTGATTTTCTGTTTTAAAATCTGAAGTTATAGGGGATATAACTTCAAAGTGAATAGTGAATCAGAGCTATGTTTATCCCTCTTATATGTCAGAGTTTAAGTGCAATGTTTTATGTATACAGTCATCATGACAGTTAAAAAGGCTATAAAGAAAAGCAATTATATAATTGCTTTAAAGAATTAAGTAGCACAGATAAAGGCTTTTAGAAACTACAGAGCAGTTTTAATAATTATATCACCCGAAGTAAAGCTGCAAAATTATGTCCTAATTATTTGCAATGAGTAATTATCTATAAAGTTGTAAGCTTTAAAGATTTTATGAGAGAGTAGGGGAGTTCTTTGATTTATTTTTTTTCCCCACGCACACTAAAACAATACCCCATCATTTTCTATTTTAGCAGTTTTCACAACTTAAACATTAAATTCTTATTGTTGCTTTCTGTTATATTAGTAGTGTGTGTTTTGCAATTCTAATCTTCACGTTTTTCTTTCTTTATCACCGAAGCAGGCCTTTTGAAGCCAGGGAATTTTTCATAGCAATATTGACAGTGTTCGCATTTGCATGATGACAGCCAAGGAATGGAGCAGTAATTTTTGAAATTGCAGAAGTATTTAGAACACTGATAAAAGCTGAAATATATTTTTGATGGATTGAAGTTAAGCATACATGATTTTTCCTGCTGTCAAAGGCTCTGAATTTAGTGAATATTTGCCTGCTGTGAGAATGCAAGATTAACATCACAACCATCACCCGGGCACCCAAACCCTGCAATTTAATAGCTTTTTAGGTTCTTTCCTTTTTCTAAACAGCAATTAATCTCATTTTAGTACAATTTTCTCGTTTCTGAAGTCGCTCATTGAATCGCTGTTTTGTTCATATTTGGCTTCAGCTCCTCTGCATAGTCATTAAAGTCCCAATTAATGTCACCTTTAGCTGAAGAGTACTCATTTTTATTGAGAAAATGACAGTTGCTGCCATGAGTAGTGCAGTGTAATATACATTAATTGCCCTGTAACACTGGTAATTACGAGTTTTTCAAGCCTCTCAGTAAACTGTCATGCCTAGACAAGACTGTGCTAAAATAGATTACTCATTAGGGAGACCTGTCCTGTTTTCTGGTGGGTTCTTAGTGCTGGTTTAAAAAAAACTTGAGTTTGAACAAATAGTTGCCAAAAGCAATTTCCTACAACAGCATGTCTGTGTTCGGTTTTCCAGCCATCACTTCAGCCTGCGGTCAGCAAACAGACAGGGTGCTGTGGATGCTAGAGATGTCGAGATTTTTATTTAGGTGGATCACAAGGATAAGCTTAGCAATGTGTAATTCAGTGCTTAATATAAATGTTATTAAAGCTGCCTTTTTCAGTGTTGGGTTTGTAACAGGTCTACCTGGCATTTTAGAAGAGCAGTCAACATCATCGATATTTTATGCTCTGAAAGACTTTAGCACAGTGCTCCAGACTGTCCAAGCAGCTGGAATTACTAAACCTGTTCTCAGATAATTCTGTGGAGAAACATCAGGGATTATGTTGTATATTATGTGGAATAATTATCAGATCTTTCAGGAGCTGTATGGCATCACAAGATGTATATTTTTAAAAACATAGGGAAAAAATATGTGGAAATAATTTGGTTAATATTGTGACCACTTGGCAAATGAGGCTTTGATGCATGTACTATTAGAAGACCCACCTGCTGATTGACTTGGGAAATGGTAGGAAGCAAGGAATGTATTTCACTGCTTTCTCTTTCTGTTGCTCTCCTATGTTATGTCTGTTTCTAAGGACAAAATAGTCTCTTTTAAAGCTCATTGTGGCATTGAGCTGACAAAAGAAAACCTTTGTTTTATCTTTGTTATAACACCTGCTTTAGGCAATCTGCTCTTTTGTGCTCTCTCTAAATGAATTTTGTCACAGCCTTTCATATTCTTCTGTGGTGATGAGCTAATGAAAGTAGATAGTACAATTTGTGCTGACCAGGTAGCAACTGCCAGCTTGCAGCTGAGAATAGTTCAAATAAATAAATAAATAAAATATAGCGTTATATCACTGATTTATCCATTACATAACATTAATAGTGAGAAACCTTGGTGTGTTTATCTGTTTGTATTGGTGTGCATTTATCGAATTGTTTATGACAAGACTAATTGGGGTAATTGTAGACACTGAAATTACCTGTCAGCTATATGTAACCACACTCCCTTTCTTTCTGACAAATGATGACAACTGAGGGACCCCGTAGCATTACTCATGATGGCTTTTCGAGTGGTAATAAGGACAATAGGGGCCCTGGCTAATTTGACATGGACAGCCTTCACAACAAGAAGCCAGCTAAATGACTTGTCAGTAGGGGAAAGAAGTCAGAAAAGTAATGGAGTCCCCCATGGCGCTCTGACAGGGAGATGAGGCAATTTCAGTGGAAAGTGAAAAGGCTTCAGTTTGTCAAGTATTTAGAACAATCAGAGAACAGCTAGAGGCTGGAACCTGACAATAAATTTGTGAACCATGGTAGCAGTTTCATATAGGTCAGTTATTTCATAATGGCTGTGAAGCTTTCAGAGGTTTCTGCTTTCGTAGCATACTTCACATCAGCCAACTGGTGCTTTGTCACCTTAAATTTGTGCTTCACTTTACACAGTAGGAATAATGGTTAAGGTTACAGAGGAACGGCAGTGTAAGACAGCATGATCTGCAGACACCAATCTGTTGAAAAGTAAACAAAAATTTAGATAGTAATACTGTGATTGCATCGATTACAAGCTAGCGGTGTTAACATGTACCTTCTGATTTTGGCCTGCATCCTTTTTATGGATAAGTAAAGTGCTTAATTTCTCATGGACAAAACCAATGAAACAAAAGCCTCTGATCATATCCTTTCTCCCTACTGAACAGTTAAAATTTCTTAAGGTTCATTTCCTGATGCTTGTTCTTGAAAGTATTCTGGTTCTATGGTTTTGACATCTGAGACACTGTTACTGATGTTACAAAAGAATTGTGATTTTTTTTTTTGACTGCTCAGCAGAAGGTGATTTTCCCATGTGTTTTTTTAAAAAATCACAACCTTTCAGAATTAAATACCACTTCTCTGTCCCAGTGATAGGAGGTCTTTTTATCTATGGCTTCAGGAGTCCGTTGGTTGGTGTTGTTGGTTGAGGGGCTTTTTCATATCAGTGGTTCTTACTCGTTTATTTTTGTTGAGATAAAAGTCAAAGTGTGATTAAAGCATTGTTTCAGTACCACACTGTGCCTTCTGAACTCCTGATGCAGGCCCCTGAATTCTTTAAATGTGTTTATGAATTGAGCACAGATTTAGTGAGAAGTATCAATTTGTCTTTTTTGGCAGGGATTATTTTGTTAGTAAATAGGATTGAATATATTCATTTTACTGTTTTTCTTAGATTCTGACTTCTTCATTTTACCAAATATTCTGTTTCTTGGAGATTTTAAAGCTAGTGCAGAGTTTTTTGTTTTCTCTCTTGCATAAAGGTCTTAGAATCAAACCTTTCTGTGCCGTATTTAAAAAGTTAAGACTGCTTTATTGACACATGTCCTGCTCCCCCATCCGTGTCCATCACCCTTTCCTCATTTTTTCCAGAGTTATGCTCTTGCTCTTGAGTTTCATCACTCTGATTTGAAGGAAACTTAATTTAGGCCAGCCAAGAACTTGGCCCTTGATTCCCAGTATCTGAACATTTCTTGTTTTGTAATGATTTTGCTGAGGAAATAT
This sequence comes from Pyrgilauda ruficollis, assembly GCF_017590135.1. Classification (NCBI taxonomy): domain Eukaryota; kingdom Metazoa; phylum Chordata; class Aves; order Passeriformes; family Passeridae; genus Pyrgilauda; species Pyrgilauda ruficollis. The sequence goes on from NW_024512543.1 coordinate 834,360, forward strand.
GCTGGTAAATTGAAGGAGCTTGTCATTTTGCAAGACGGGTCATTGAGTCAGAGGTAATAAATGTATTTCCCCTCTCCACAAAACAAACAAACAAAAAAGCCACTTCACCCATATGAAGTGATCTTTTATGCATAGTATGTGCACACCTGAATCTCATTTATTCTGGTTGCTTGTCCTACATTTTTATCTAAGTTTGCCAAGTATTCTTCTTATTTATTTTCTTGGAAGTTTCTCCGGCATAATTAAAGAAATTATTGACAAATGCTAAAGCATCTATTAGCACATGGGTCCATGGTTGGTGTCATGGTCAAGATTTTGGGATGTTTGATAATGGAATGATCTACACAGCACCAGGCTTGCTGGCATAAGATGGGATTCATCTTTCTCTAGAAAAGAAGAGGGTCTTTGGGTTAATTGGGCTCAAGGACAGATAAAGGGAGGCAGTAAGATCAGGCTCACCTGTGATAAGCTGTGGAATGACATGCCAAGGTTGGATGGGCATGGTGCTTGCTCTGCGCAAGAGAAGTTGCCCTCTAAATCAGAGATGGATTGAGTGTGAAGAACTCTTTCCGAAAAACAGCCACAAGCAGGTTGAAAGCTTATGGGTAAGAATCAAACACCAAGGCAGCAAAGGGAATATTGTGGTTGGTGTCTGCTACAAGCTGTCCAGTCAAGGGGAAGCTATTGATGAGCCCTTGTTGCTCCAGCTACAGAAGGCATTACACTCACAGGCTCTTGTCCTGCTGGGGGAGTTCAGCCACTCCAGTATCTGCTGGAAAAGTAGTACAGTGAGCTGTTGGCAATCCTGGAGATTCTTGGAATGCATAACTTCTTGAGCTGGGTAATAGACAGCCCTACCAGAGGGGAGGCAATACTGATGGTCACCAATGCAAGCAACCTAGCAGGAACATCAAGATTCGAGTGGGATAAAGTGCAGCCTGGGATAAAGTAGTCATGCACTGGGGAAGTTTGCAGTCCTGAGGAATACAGGTCAGGCAAAGAGTAAAGACAGGACCCTGAATTTTTAGGAAATCAAACTTCAAGGCGTTCGTCAGTAGGAGTCTCTGGGAAACTGCCCTAGGGGATAGGATGGGAGTTGAACAGAGCAGAACAGAGTTGTCAGATCTTTAAAGACTCTTTCCGCAGAGTGCAAGAGCTCTCCATCCCCGCACCTGAGAAATCAGGCACGGAAGGCAAGACTGGCATGGCTGAGTGAGGACCTGCTGGTCAAAGTAAAGGGCAAAAAGCAAATGCACAGACAGTGGAAGCAGGTACAGGTACCCTGGAAAGAGCATAGGGATAGTGCATGGTTGTGTAGGGATAGGGTCACAAAGGCCAAGGGGCTGGAACTTTGCAAAGGATACAAAGACTAACAAGAAGGGCAGCTACTGGTATGTCAGTCAGAAAGGGAAGGTCAAAGAAAGTGTTTTTTATAAAAGTATGGGTTGTATTTCAATTGCACCAGGAGTTTGGTAGACTTTTTCTCAATGTAGTGACAATACCTTGATCTTCTAACATTGCTGGCTAAAAAGTATCCCTCATAATGCCTTTTATAGCTTTCCTTCAATAAGAGATTTCATTACTAAGTTTGACTTAGGAGGTATTTTCAGTGCTTTCATCACATTTAGTTGCTGGTCTTAGAGGAAGAGGATTTATTTTCTTTGTTTGTTTTTAATTTCTTTGAAGACCATTGCATATTTCATTTCTCACAAAATATATTAGAACTTAGGAGAACTGACAGAAGTTATGCCTTGTAGCAAGAAACACCTATTTGAGAAAGAATGAGAACAATTTAATTCTGATGAAGAACATAGAAGAATATTTCATTATGCAGTGGATTAATTTAGCTAAATATAGAAATCTCAGGATCAAAAAAGTCATGACAAGTTATTCTTTGAAAAGTTTTATCTAGAATAGATAATATTTGTAGCAACTTGAATTGAATAATTGTACTCTTCAATGAAAGTCAAATGGAAAATGCTGATTAAATTCTGAAAGGAATTAAATAGACATATAAGGTTTTACATTGAATTTGAGGGAAACATGGTGACTTTTTTCCATTATCAGACCTTTAAATACTTGTCAGGATTCTGTGTTGCTATGTACTTAGGATTTCTTATAAATATTGCCATTATATAACGCTACATGGGTCTATGTTAGTATGTTCAGAAGTACAACATAAAATCAGTGAAGAAAATGCTTTTTTTCCCGTGGAAAGTTATGCATAAATAGTAAATATCTGTTTTTTTAAATTCTTTCTCCATCTGACTAAAGTATAACCACTATAGCCAATGACAATCTTGATTCCTGGATTGAGTATCACTGGAATAAAAATGCAGAACAAAAACATTTATACCAAACCTAGAAACAGATCTGTGCACATCAATTGTATTTCTGTTACAGCAGATACTGCCACATGGGTTTAGGGGATGTGTATGCCATTCTGTTCTGTGTTTTCTTAAGTGTAAAGTCATCTGCAAATATAAAACCCTTTCCACCTATACTCTGCCCATTACTTTGAATTAATGAAATCAAAGGGGATAATAAAGCATTTTAGTTTTCATGGCTGCTAAATCAGATTTTTTTTTAAGTTCACAGCCATTAGGAAAATTTCCTATTCTGCCCTATTTCTTTATTAAATTGTAGAAGGAGATGTTTTTACAGGAGTAAAATATACCATGTTCAATTGAAAATGCAGAGCTCTGTCATCCAAAAAAATACGTCTAGGACCTTTTATACTGTGTAATGCTGGCTGTGCATTCTACATTCTTGCAATGTATTTATTTATTTTATTCCAAAGAAGCAGTCACTGCCTGTGTACTAGCACATATAAATAAGTGATGGAAAACCTGGGGCAACATATAGGTTGCAATATAAACAGCTTTACACAGAGAGGAAGTAAATATGGTTAGATATGATTAAACTACATATAACCAAGACTTTGTATGTTTTTGGTAAAAATTTTAATTGCAAAAGAAATACAAATTATGTGAACTGCACTTCCCCAATATGTAGTCTTAATAATCCTCTAAACCTTCCAATCCACTAAGTATAATAATTCATTTGCTTTCTCCATATGTGCTTTTGTTTCTCAGGAAACTAAGGAAGTAGGTTGACCATGAATTAAATAGGCAGTGGTACTCAAAAATCAGGAGAAGCATCTTCCAGATAGAAGGAAAAAAACCAACAAAAGTCACTTTTTCTGGTTGGTCCTCCAATACAAGATGGAGATCCATAAGTTAGTGTGTTCTATGCTTGAGTATCAAAAAGACAGTCTTTTTTTAATGGAAGGTAGCATGACTGTTTATTTCTTTAAAATAAAGAAACACTCTGTTAAGTTTATTTAACCCAGCATTGTCATCATTGGCTAATCCAAGGTGAACAGTTTACTTCCTACTCAAGTTTCCACAGAAGTCCAAAACCCAGGAAATGCAAGAGATAATCATATATGTGCCAAAAATGAAGATAGTCTGTTATTTTGTAGGTAGTTGAGATGGAAGAAATATATGTATGTATGTAGATACATTTATTGACGAATAATGATACATAATCTGTGAAATAGTGATACATAACTTCACACTTCGTAAGTGAAAATCTTCATGGGTACTACAAGCATCTTTCTTATATTATCAAGTGTAAGATCTCAGCACTGATCTGATATGATGGTAGTAATTAGGAGCCGGATCACTAGGTCTCCCTGTCAATTTTACTGTACTGTCATTCCATAATAGTCAAAAAGGGTGGATGGGTTATGTTTTATACAGAGTGCAGATTCATATGTAATGTCTGGAGACACATGTAACTATCAGTAGAAGATGGAATTAAATAAATTAATCTGATTAAATATGGTATACATGAAAAGTGTCTCCTAGTTACTGTATGTATTATTAAACTGCCATTCCAGCAGCTGGCAAAGCTTGGTACTCAGATACTTGGAAATAATCAATGCACATACTCTTGGAAACATCAACTGCATTTAGGAACAATATTGATAACTAAAATGCCATTTGCTATTTTTATTTGGGTTTCTTCTATTTACTATCTTAATTAGTTTTAACTTAGTTCAATTGGAAGTAGTAAAACCTACTTACCTAATAAGTGACACATGTCATAGAGACACATACAACCTCCTTATTTCCTCTAGGTCAGTCATGCATGAACTAATGAACTGAAGTTTTGTTTCTCTACATATTTTAAGAAAACGAATGCAATTTAATTTGTCCTTTTCCCCCTCCCCAAATCAAAACACAGATGCAAGCTTTTTTTTTTCCCCAACTGCATTCTTAACTGTTAAAATATCCTAAAGCACTTGATCACGTTGCATTTTAATTTCCAAATCATGTGTTGTATTAGTGAAGTGCACATGTTCCTGATTTCAGCTGAAAGTTCTCAGTCTGTTTAGCAGAACACCAGGCTGGCATGAACAAGGTCCTTGCTAGGTCAAAGGCCTGAAGTTTACATCTTTCTTAAATCTGACTTTTGTAAAAACGTAAGAAGCGCGGGTCAGGGCAACTAGCTGATGGCATTGCCTCTTACAGCCACTGATTAGATTAGCCCAACATTTATCAGCTACACAGAGACTAACACTTAACCTTTTACTGAAGAATTTTGATGTATCCTTATTTTTTAATGAGGATGTTATGGTCCCAAAGTGTTCCTTAAAGCTTTAGTGCAGATTTTTTCTCCCATTTAACTGACTAACAGGCTTTAAATGCTTTATAATTCAAAGTGTCGTGTTTATAATTGTGCTTTGTTTTGAGGGTAGAGGTTGAGTAATTTTGCCCTGGAACAATGTTTTTCTAACTATTATTATTTTATCTGTTCAGTTCAAAGATTTTGCTTGTATGTGTTCTATTTACCTAAATTCCAAAATGTAATTTATAGTTAGCTTGAATGCTAGTTGTTTTTTCAATCAAAATCATTAACTGAGAAATATTTACAATAAGATTTCTTGTTAGAAAATATGCAGTAACTTACTACTATGGGTTTACCTATTATCTGTTAATCATATTGGACTGTAATCTCCTCAGTTTTGAAAACTAATTCACATCTTTGCCAGGAGAAAAGTTGCCTGTGATTCCACATCTTGCAGTCTTGGATTCAAGGTTTTCCTTCCACTGGGAATTGGAATTCAGGGCCTGTAAGTGACATATTTTGTCAGTTACAAGTGTGATCATCTCACCAGAAAGCTGAGCTAATCCCAAATTTGCAGATTGATTGGAATAGTTACAGCTCTTGCTGTGAGAAAGCGGCAGGCAGGTAACAAAGTACCGTGATCATGGTAAATGCAGGATTATGCAATTTCTGCATAGGCAACAGGATCTCAGTGCCATACTGGGATGAGCTACAGGCAGCTGGGGACTGTAGTCACAATGGATCTGTGTTGGGATCATCCAAGTCCCAGGACTGGCCGAAACAGATTACAGCAGTGGAAAACTGTGATCTAACACTTGGGGTATCAATAACCTAGATATAAAAAAACTGAAATAACATTATGAGTGTTCTGTAGTATTTACATATAGTATAATGTCTACAAGGGGAAATAAAAGCAGTAGGTCACAAAAAGTTTTTCCATACTGCTTTTACCTTGGAATGTTTCTATTAAATAGTAGCATTAACTAACTTTTGCCTGCTATGGTTTAGTTTTGTAAATCCTGAGAAGTTATTGAGCAGCTGGAACATAGAACCTATTACTGGCCTTTGTCTCCATGCATGCTACTTTGTGTTGCAGACATCAAGTGAACACAGATTTCCACAGGACTCCACATCAAGAGTCCAAGTTAGGTATGAGGGACTTGATTAGCACGTGGAGTGTGTGACCACATTTCTCTACCATGCACTAAAGTATACTGATAATAATGAGGACCATCAGCAGGCTAGAATAATATCTGCTGCATCTCCTACTTAAAAAGTATAAAAGCTCCAATCTGAACAATTACTATATCTCATTGCTCTCTTAAGTATGTGGAATGAGAATTTCTACAGAGGCCCAATTTCATAAAAGGTGGTTGTAGGGCATAGGTCTTTTTCATTACTAGCAACATTATTGTTTCCTTCCTATGTTAATGTGATGTCAGTAAAGAAATGCTCAGACTCCTGAAATTAAGACTCAGACTCATGAAAACTAGAAAATATACTGTTTGAACACTGTTGTTTCCTGGAAAGAAAAAAAGAAGTGGGGAGGTAGGGAGAAATTCTTGTTTATGTGCTCCTGATTTCTTAAAACCAGCTTTGAGAAGTAGCATTATTTTCAGTCTGGTCTTCACTTGCCCGTAGTCTGTGTACTTCAGCTCCATGCCCTAGCTCTAGCCTGGTATTTCATAGCAGTAGACTACCATATCCATATCTGGGTAAGCAAATTGTTCTTGTTATGGCCCCACTAGTAAAATCACTTATCTTAGAACAGTATTCCAAGCAGTATCTAGGGATGGAAAAGTAGCCTGACAGCAGTAATGGCACAAATCAAGACACAACTTAATACCAAACATAAAAGTTCCATTAATCTGGAAGAGAAACAGCAGAAGAAAGACTTGCATTTTTTTATTACTGAGTCTCATGTTATCTAGTCATATGTCAAAAATTTATTTTCCTGCTTAAATTAACCCTTTGATATAGCCAGATGACTTCAAAGTAGAATTATTTTGAATCAGTTGAGTTACTCAAAGCAAATAATGTTTCCTGAAAACATTGTTTCCTAAAATTAATTAGATGCTTTGTATGTATTTAATCTTAGCACTTATTTCAGTCTCGCTGTACATTACAAAGTTAATTTGAATTTAATTTATTAAAATTGAAAGTGATTATTTTATTGTTAGCAAGTAAAATGCAGAACAGACAAAATGTTTAGGTTTAGTCGCATTGTGGTTACTGGAAATTAATATACTGCATTTTAAATAAATTGATGTAGTTTGAAATTTCCCAGATCCTGGAAATTAATAATCCTGTTTTATGAAAAATGCATCCAGTATGATGAAACCTGAGTATAAAAAAATATGAATGTATTCTTTAGCGCAGAAAAAATGGTGGATCTTTGCTGTTGGAACTGGAACTATCCAGTGTAGTTTCAAAACACAAGTGTAATGGTAAAATGGTTTAAAAAAAAAAAAGTAATTGGCTTCTATAAGCTAATACTGCTGCGGGTGAAAGGTCGAGAGAGGAAGCCATATGAGGAGCAGCTGGGATGGCTTGGTCTGTTCAGCCTGGAGAAGAGGAGACTGAGGGGAGACCTCAGTGCAGTTACAACTTCCTTGTGAGGGGAGGAGGAGGAGGAGGGGCAGGCACTGATCTCTTCTCTGTGGAGCCCAGTGACAGAACCTGAGGGAATCTGAAGCTGTGTCAGGGCAGGTTTAGGTTGGATATCAGGAAAAGATTCTTCACCGAGGGAAGTTGGGCACTGGAACAGGCTGCCCACGGAAGGGGTCACAGCACCAGCTTGACACAGCTCAAGAAGCATTTGGACAATTCTTTCATGTACATGGTCTGGTCATTGTTAAAATTATGTAGAAGGAGATGTAGAAATGATGTATATGATGTAGAAGATACTAAACAATCTTATACTTTCCTCCTTAAAGCAACTAAAGTATTATCTTCTAAATTAGGCGCTTTGTGTGATCAGGCATTATCAGTAGAAGAGAAACAAGAGCAGTCTGCAGTACATCTTGTTGTGTTCATCCTAATGTATCCAAGAGCAAATGGGCTAAATATGAGCAAATACATTGGTTTTCTCAAGGTACTTCAGTGGTTAAACAACTGGGAGAAAGTTCTTTAAGCTTAAAGAGAGTTATAGCACACAAAATGTTTAAAATAATTGATTGAATCAGTCTAACAAATGAAAAATTTTGGCCAGGCAAGTAATAAACTTTTAAATTTCCAGTTTTCAAAATGTATTAGTGAGAGTAAAAAACTATTTTGCAGTGAACTTCAGTCACTGTAGCAAAAGTGAAGAGTGGTTGATTTTTTGACAAGTTATAAATGTATTACAAAAATACCCATTTTAACAGTGCTTTCTGTATTTTTTTTATTCCTAAAAGTCAGTCATTCAGAAAATGTACAACTTTCTTTTTACACAATTCAGTGTCTTGCCAAAGTCAGTTTGTTCTGTAATAAAAGTTGTACTACAACATTCATATTGATTCTGCACGTATGGAATCAACTGCTAGATTGAAAGTAAGTTGTATGATCTTTTCAGTTTAAAAACAAATGAAAAAGTAGCCCAGATCAAATATTCACATTTATTTTATATATAGTATTGAATTCCTAATGAAGCTAATTCTAAAAAGAAAGTATTCGCCCTCATGGAATTCAGGTAAATCTCATGAAACTGTAATGAAAAGCAGTCAAACATTGCTCTGAAAAGGGAAAATTACTCCTATTTATCATATGCTTTTCCTTAATCAATTTAATAAATTTACACTTTAAATTTAGTGGAAGGGGTGTGCAGGAGTGGAAGAACAAACTGTATTTCTTTTAACAGGGATTGTTCAGAAGTTAAAATGTTTGGATTGGAAAGCAGGGATGGTGCACAGATTTGGTTGTAGTATTACTCAAGTCTCACTGTGTTTACCTTGTCATGAGGAAAATGAAAATTTAGCCAAGATTGCTTTAGTATAGAGCATCCCATCATAAGCATATCCTTTTCTACCTACATATACATTTATTCATGTGTATGTAAGCATGTCTATAGCTGTTCCTGTTTTTTATGTTACCACAGTAATATATAAATCATCAGGTTAGTGCTATTCTGATTTTATTTCCTGGGAATCTTTTAATATATAATTTATAAACAACTTTTAAGTTAAAAGATAGGATAGAGAGCTGGAAAATAAGTATTGACTTGAAGTTCTCTGTCTGAAAATGTTTCATTTGTTATTAAGCTTACCTCCAATTTGGTAGTGTTGTGCAGTGGGCAATTTAATGATTTGTCATTTTTCTACCTTTTAAATTTGGGTTGTTTTAATATATGGATCAGTCTTGCACTTTTTGAAGTCTAAAAGTGGATAACATTGTTCGTGGAGCTCAGACTTGCTGCTAATTTTTTGGTGTCTTTTAACATATCCTGTCAGCTGAGCCATTAAAGCTCAGCCATTAAAGCAGAACACTCAGAAGATATATGCATGCTTGAGTGTATTAACAAAGATAAGCAAGTACTAAAATCTGAAAAGCTTCATCAGACTGCAGTGGAGATAAGTTCATTTCTGCCAAACCTTCCTTTGGTTACTGGATATCAAAATGACCTGTTTCTTTGATTTCTTATAGTACTTTTCTTTCTTTTATTTAAAAATAATCTTTGTCACTCCAGAAAATTTGTTGAGGAATTTTTTTGTGGCTGTTGGGGGCAGTTTTGGACAGAGAACAAAGTTTTCCTAAGTTTCAACATTCCTGCTATAAAAGTCAAAGTGAAATGTCTACTTCAGTTCAGCTGAGAATATATCAATTATTTGGGTGAACTTGAAATGTTTTCTTTCCTGTAATTTTTAATAAAGCAACAACTGCAGTCCTACAATGCTGTGTATTTAATGTGGATAGCTGTTGTGGCTCTAGAGAATCATATCTCCTCTTCCACTCTTTTTTAGTACTTCAGTAGAGTTAAAGGAGACTAACCACATGCCAACATGTTAAAAGAAAGGGGAGGGGGATCAGGGGGAATGCTATTTAATGCTGAAATATGTTTCAGCAAATTGAACTGAAAAATGTCTTCAAAAATTTCTTCATTTTGGTCAAAAATGACTAAATTTTAATGTTGCTTAATCAAAACATGTTTGAGCTCTTTGTTGGGGTTAACTTCTGCATTAAAACTCTTCATTTTGAGTCTGGTGTCAAATTGAATGTTATGGGGTGAGTTTCCAAATTTTGCTCAGCCAGGTAGTGAGTGGTACAGCTCATTTCTGCATTGCTTCTCTGATATCTTTACAGTAGAGAATAACAACTGGAAAAGTAACTCCCTGGGACCAAGCTGAGTTTTGAGAACATTGCAACAGGGCTTTGTTAGAAGTACTGTTTATTAAAGATCCACCTAAGATCACCAAGTCACTGATAACAATAATAGTAAAGAGGCATCTAATGTCATCCCTGACTTCTTAGGCAGAAAGACCAATAATCCTCAGATGTGATTAGCAGCTAGTAATTGCAAATTTTTTTAGCTTTGAAAGCAACCTTTTTTTCTATCAAATTTCTGGAAGTACGAAGAAGCATTCATTACCTACTGTTAAATCTGGTTGTGACAAGTCATGCATCACAAATAAAATTAATGATCTACTATTATTTCAAAATTCTATACAATTTTGTTTGCATCTCATCCTATTTCTTGCATTGTTGTCAAATTGTAATATAAAAGACAAATGGAGTTGCTGATCAATGACTAAAATACATGCTGATATAATCAAAATGGCATAAAAACAGAGGATCCATTAAGTACAGATCATAGTGTATGCTAGAAATTAAAATAAACAACTGTGAGATACTGTAGTTTCATGAGAGATTTCAGTACATCTGTTTACCTTCCATTCATGTAAGGGAATCATGAATGAGATGGAATGCTTCAAAATGGGAGAAAAAATCTGAACTACTAAACAATATTATGTGTTGAGAAAAGAGAACTTTTTCTTCATTAATGTTTCCTCTTGATTTTGAACTATTGCAATAATTTCCATGTCATCATGCGGGTCACTTTGTTTTTTCATATTGCATCCTGTGAAGTGTCAGTTGACTGTCTTAATGGGCAGAGCATTATTTATGAGGTACATTTTCTTCAATTGTATTTGGAAGGTCCCTATCAAACAGTCCAATGCCTGCAACTCCTGACTGAATGGTCAATATTTCTTCATTTGTGTTTTAGTGAGGTAATCAAAACCATTTTGCCCCCCACGTGTTGGGAAAAAATGCCACATAGTATAAGCAGTTCTGTGTAATATATATGTATGTATTCACAACATCCTTGATATTTACTTACTTTTTTTTTAAGATACCATCTATTTTAATGGTTTTATATTAAACCTACAAAGACAGAGTTATTGGCCTATCCTTAATACAGTCAGTGAATTATATCTAGGCACAAAGTGGTAAGTAAAGATTTTCATTCTGATCTCTGAATTTCCTTGTAGCTGTGGTTTGTCAGACCTTTAACAATACCCTAATGCCAGGGACTGGGAGGCTGTGGTTTAATATGGGCTAATGCACATGGCACCGCTTTTACATTAGTATTATTTCTTTCAGTGTGTTGTAGCAAAATTGTATTTTAAAACCAGGCAAACTATTGATGTTTTTATTGAATGGAATAATTTATTAAAGAAATATTTTAGTCTGTTGACATTTCATCATCAAATAACAGTAAACATAATACACATTTCCCATAAGACCATTCTTGAGAGCCAAATATTTAGCCCTCAGATATTCTAAAGGTAGAATTGATGGCTGAGAGGCTGGATTTGACCCACTCATGGGCACTCCCAGCCCAGAGAGCCAAACGTGTCCTGGGCTGCATCCAGAGCAGCGTGGGCAGCAGGGCCAGGGAGGGGATTCTGCCCCTCTGCTCTGCTCTGCTGAGAGCCCACCTGCAGGGCTGCATCAGCTCTGGGCTGCCAGCACAGGAAGGACATGGAGCTGCTGGAGTTACTCCAGAGGAGGGCCATGAAGGTGATCAAAGGGATGGAGAATCTCTCCTATGAGGAAAAGCGGAGAGAACTGAGAGTGTTCAGCCTGGAAAAGAAAAGGCTTCAGGGTGACCTAATTGCAGCCCTCCAGTACCTGAAAGGACCCTACAAGAAAGATGGAGAAGGACTTCTTACAAGAGCATAAAGTGACAGGGCAAGAGAGAATGGTTTCAAACTGCGAGTAAGCTTACCTTAGATATTAAAGAGTTCTTTGCTGTGAGGGTGATGAGGCACTAGAACAGGTAACCCAGTGAAGTTGTGGATGCCCTGCCCCTGGAAGTGTTCAAGGCCATGCTGGATATGGATGGGGCTTGGAGCAACCTAATCTAGTGGAAGGTGTCCCTGCCTGTGGCAGGGAGTAGGAACTGGATGACCTTTGAGGTCCCTTCCAATCTAGACCATTGTACGATTCCATAATTGTAATAACTACTCTATGGGCAAGACAACAAAAAGATATGTTTAAAGATGACCTAGTTAACATAGAGTGGTAAGTCAGAAATATGCCAAAACATGTTTGGTCTCTACTTTGAAGTACTGTTCTTAAAATTGGCATTCAATTTTACAATTCATCAATTGTTTTCATTTTAGTAATGAAAAAACTTTGAACATGTCTTCCTGACAATCTCCTAAAATTATTTGTTAGGATCTAGTGAATATAGAAGCAGCTAAAGTATATAAAATTTAAAACTACATAGACCATTTAACTACAAGTTAGTCCAACATGAGAGTTACTGATTTTTTTCAGATTCATCTGGAAATCCTGAAATTAACAAAAGGTAAAGGATTTTCAAAGCTATTTTAATGTTAAAGATATTCATTGTAAATTGAGAGCTTCATGTTTAAATTCACCTTTCTGATAGTACACTTAAATTGTTGAGTTTGTTTCTCTTGTTTTTTGGAAAAATCTTAAAAATACATACTATTTCACTAAATTCTGGATACAAAATCAGGAAAAGTGGTTCCTTGCTCCTTACATAACTTCTCTTAGATCATTTGTATTTCTAAGACTGCGTTAACATCTAAGTGCCATCATCTAGTATCTGTCGGATTATCATCAACCTCTGTTGCAAGTTTGTTGGCAAGTGCCAAATAATGCTGAGTGAGGATAATGGTTTAGTTCTGCTTTTCTAACATAGTGCATTTGAGACCTTTATTTCAATTATTGTCCAGTTGTTTCATTTGAACCACAAGTGTGGTATTGAACCATACTTCTGGTTCACTATATTTGAAAGTAGTTGGAGATGGTTCTTTATTCACACTTTGAATCTGATACCTGATACTTTATAGCTCATCCTTAAAATAAATATTTTTGTTCTGTAAGTGACTGCACAGATAAAACAAAGGAATTGAGTGTACACTTCTTCTAGAATAGCTGCTCTCTTTTTTCTCATTCAGTTGGTAGGTGACTGTAAAGAAAATTACCACTCTATGTATCTCTGTAATTCAGTTTTAGACATGCTGAAGCATAAATTCACTCACTATACAAACACAAAGTTAAGAACGGTAATAAAGTGTGTGCATAAAATGGGGTTTTTGCTGTCATGTTTGATTCAGTTGCTATTGCTTTGTTCAGTTTTACTGTTAAATTTAGTTCTGTTTGTAAACAAAACATGTTCAGCCCTACTCAGCTATTTTTAATGCAGGCATGCTTGTTGAGGGTAGCAGGGATTGCGTTACACTCCACCTGTCACACTTTGCCTCTGCCAGGAAGCTGGTTTACTGTCACAACCTCTCCATTGAGAATTTTGTGCCTTCACATACCATTAGATTTGCTGTGTGCTTTATGAACTGCAGTATTCACAATGAGTCCACTTCTCAAGGTGGGACAGCCATAATCAGATGGTCACCTGATCCCAGGAACCTTTTATGAGCTGTGTACTTTACAACCAGGACCTTGAGAAGAATTCATAAATTAAATTTAAAAAAAAAAAAAAAAAAAAAAAAAAAAAGAAAAAAAAAAAAGAAAAAGGAGGAACAGGGTGTATGAGGTATGTGATTGGCATGGGTATTGCTTAAAGATAATTTTTTTTTTCCCCTGAAAACTAGGACAGGGAACTAGTGATGAAGCTAGTGATTACAGATCTCTGAGGTTTGGTGGTGGTTTCATTTCTTTTAGCATACCTTTGATTGTTCTCTTTGCTTTGGGCTTGAGGATTAGGCAGGAGTAGTCTGGATAACACTGAACCAGAAGAGCTTGAGGTAGTGGTATGTGTTGTAAAAGCAAGAAGTGAAATTAGAAAAGTTGCAAATACTTCTTCAGTTAGAAAAGTTTGCCTGTCTTTATGTGTAGAGAACCTTTGCAATTTGAATATCTTAGCATGAGTAAAAATCAGACAAACCATTATTATTTATGAAAAGTAAATTCTTAAGCTATGTCTGTGGACAAATAAGCATGGTTCTAATCCAGATTGTTAATTTCAAAATATTTCCTTTAATCTTTTCAAACTCTTTCTTTTCCTACATTCTGGATCACTTTCTGGTATCTCATTTTATGAATGTATGTCATATTATACAGATATTTGTCTTTTTTTGACAGGCAGAGAAAACACATTTGAGTCTTTAATTTTGTTAGCAGTGGTGATATCATTCCCGATTGCTTGAGAGAGCATTTTGTATCACTACTTTTATGTACTACATTCAGAAAAATGTAAGGTTTTGTCACTGTGTCTAATCCCCAGCTGTGATAAACAGCATATCTTATAACCTATTTGTTAAACATTTCAAGTGGAATTTTAAAATAATTTAAAGGTCTTATTACTCTCAGTGGAAGTTTTTTCTAGACCCAGTGCATAGCTCTCCCTGATGTGTTGGTGGAGGATAATACCTTGTCTCAGCCTTTACTCTCCCTAGGCTGGGAAGACAACTCATTTAGTCTTTCCTGTGAGCAGCTGTTCTTTTTCCTGGGCAGTGCAGTGGCCTTGCTCCATAGCAGGCTATTACGTGTCTTTCTTGAATGACCTGTCAGCAGTTTCCAGATGAGGACTAAGCAAGTCTTAAAAAAAATACAGTATTTCTACATTTGTACTGAAAATCTCTCTCCCTACACTTCATATGATTATTTTGCCCTTTCTTTAGCTGCATTGCTTTGTGTCCCTTTACTAATCAGATGTTACATTGATTGATTGCTTCTGCCTCTGCGAAAGAAAAGGGAAATATTTTTTTTTATTGCAACCTTTATATCTATGTGTAGGTTTGAACAAAACTGTAGTAATATTTTGAGCATGATCCTGTTAAGTTGCAGATCATGTACAAAATCAGATTAGTTACCTGCAGTAAAAAAAAGTGGGTAACTTCAACAATTACTAAAAAACATTTGGTTAATCTCTGAATCTTTACTATTTAAGACAACAGGTGTTGTCTTAGATTGGTCAGGACTTCCAGATGGCGATATGAAAAGTTTAAAACTTTTCTGTTGCTGTCACTACATCTGCTTTTTTATTAGAGTATTTTTTATTTATATTTATTAGATTTTTTTATTAAACCTGGGGAAGAATAACCCCATGTACCAGAACAGGCTGGGGGCTGACCTGCTGGAAAGCAGCTCTCCAGAGAAGGACCTGGGGGTCCTGGGGACAGGAAGCTGGCCATGATCCCTGTGGCCAAAAAGGCCAGTGGGATCCTGAGCTGCATTAGGAAGAGCATGGCCAGCAGGTCGAGGGAAGGGATCCTGCCCCTCTGCTCAGCCCTGGTTCGCCTCACCTGGAGTGCTGTGTCCAGTTCTGGGCTCCTCGGGACAAGCTTCTCCTCAGGGAGCTCCTGGAGCAGGTCCAATGGAGGGCAACAAAGATGATGAGGGGACTGAAGCATCCCTCTTACATGGAAAGGTTGAGGGAGCTGGGCCTGTTCAGCCTCAAGAATGATGAAGAGATGACTGAGAAGGGACCTCATCAATGTCTATCAGTATCTGAAGGGAGGGTGTCAGAGGATGGAGCCAGGCTCTTCTCAGTGGTACCAAGCAACAGGACAAGACACAATGGGCAGGAACTGAGTCACAGAAAGTTCCACCTGAACATAAGGAAGAACTTCTTTACTCTGTAAGTGACCAAGTGCTGGAAAAGATTGTCCAGAGAGGTTGTGAAGTCTCTCTCACTGGAGATATTCAAGAGCCGTCGACACAAACCTGTGCCACATGCTCAAGGATGACCCTGTGTGAGCAGGGAGGTTGGAGCAGATGACCCACTGTGGTCACTTCCAGCCTGACCCATTCTGTGATGCTGTGATTTTTTTTTAATTATATATTTACACAGTAGCAATCTAAATACAATATCTGGTTTGGGTTTGTTCCATTTTTTAAAAAGTGGAATGCAGTTTAGGTTGTTCTAACATAAACCTTACAACTCTTGCAAAATATAAGTAATGTATTCTGAAATTGCACAATTGTCCTTAAATGCCCACCAGGAAAAAGATCTATCAGGTTTATTCATAGTTTTTTAAAGTCATAGGACAGGCTTCTGTGCAAAGTAAACCAAAATGAAAGCATTAAGATTATTTTACCCACAGTGATGACATGTTACTGCCTATATTACCTCACAGCATGTCACAAGACATCATTACATGCTACTGAGTTTTATTTCATTTATTCCAGAATCTCATCAAGGCACTTCAGTTTAAGTATATCAAAAATTAAAAAATCACTCAGTACCACAAAGCTCTTTAAAGTCAGATTTCCATAAATTTGCACAGTACTAAACATTGGTGGTGTTAAGCAAATGAGAGCAAATAAGTACATTAAAGTGGAAACATTACTTAAGCAAAGGGAAGCTGTTCTGTACCATTTCTATAATTTTCTATGTGGTCTGACTTAATTTTTTTTTTTAATTAAAGAATGGTTCAAAAGTGCCTGTAGGTAATCAAGAAATTATAAATTAATTTTTAATTCTTATTTTTGCTGGTTCAGCTGGAATTATATTCTCTTAATCTTCTGAATTTACCATTTTTCTGCTGTTGCCATAGTGAAATCAGGTAGAACAGGCAAAGCTGTACTTCTTCTTCTCTTTGAACTTAACTAAAAATAATGCTTAATCTATTGGTATGGCTTTAGAAACAGCTTTTAAAAATGTTAATGTGGATTTAGCAACTGTGGAAACAGAGATAGTCTGACCTCAAACTGGAAGTTCTATTGGCCCTCGACAAAAATGCAATACCTGTGCAAGTTTTCCTTTAGCAGTTCATCCTCATGCTTTAGGGAGGCTTGAGGGGAAAATTTTATATAAACCTGCATCAATTTATGCATCTTGATGTCATGTACTTCTGAGCAGGGAAGGACTTCAGGGCAGCTGGTTTTTGTGACTGGGCAGCTTGTTTTTGTAACCAGGGCAAAATATACCATACTATTTCAAGTGATAATCAATTTGCATCACTTAGCCTGATGGAAATAACTTTGTCAGTGGGTAATTCTGCATAATAAAGACTTAATAGTGAAAAGCTCCAAATGCCACTGAGAATTCGTCTCATTCTTCAGGAGGATGGTGCCAAAGTTGCTGGGTATATTTGTATTGGTGTGTAGCAATATGTAATGTCTACCTGAGGTGTACTAGTCTGCTGTGCACAAACCTACAAGCTACAGAGTTGCCTCCAGTGCAGAAAAACTGATTTGTAAAAATGTGATATCTCATAGGTACAGAAAGACAATTTGAAATCTGTGGCAAAAGTCAGTTGATACAGAGACATCCTAGAAGTTGAAGTAGTTGAAATTGTGTAAATGTTCTCTCTTCCCTCTTATTTATTGACTGTTTTCCTCTTTTTGGTGTGTGTTTTTGGGGTTTGTTGGGGTTTTTTATTCCTTCCGGTTAATAATGGTGTAGTTTGGACAGACAGGAAGACCCCCACCTCTTTTGCAAGAGTGCTATAAACAGGAGGGACTGACAAGAATCTTTTTGTCTATACTGGTCTTCCATTACTCAGTTCAAGTTGAAGGTGTCTTCAACATATTCAGTAATCTGTACTGAGGTTGGAGCAGATGGAAGCCTTATGTCAGCACCTCTCCTTAAGCTGCATTATGGCTGTTCCTGACAAGTGGATTTCTGTGAGAGACAGCTTTCTTGAGAGGTTCCTGTGGAATTCAGGAACCATTTAAAACTACCATCCTTCCTTATGTTTAGAATGCATGGTGTTTTTTGATATTGCAATCACAAATATAAGGACAAGACTGGAAAATAAGCACTTTAAGAAACAAAAAAAAACCTTGCAATTTTTGGCTAACAAGGGACAGGGAGAGACAGCTGGTCAGAACAGATACTAATCTTATCACTTAATTTACTTACTCTGAGCTTTTATGCCATGTAAGAACCAAAAAAACAATGAAGTGGCTGTGCTCAGGTGGAAGTTAGCCAAGTCTCAGAAAGGTTGGTAGAACTCATTATTCATCATGTTTCAAGCTGCTTACTCAAGCTTAATTTATCTTTGAAGGGAAAAGTGGTGTTTATTTTTCTTCTTGTTGTTACTTTTATTTTCTATTAGTTTTGCTTTTGTCTTAAAGGGAACAGAAATTGAACAGGACTATGAGCTCGATAGGTCACACTCCTGTTTTGTTTAAAATGAGACTGCTAGTGCTGCCTTTGATGCCCTTAGATGTCTGCCAGCCAACAACTTTCATTTATCTAGCAATCTAACAATTGCATGGCAAAGAAAGGAAAGGAGAAAAAAAAAAGGAAAAAGGAAAGGGGAAAAATAAAGGGAAAGGGAGAAAAAAGGTAGGGGGGAGGGGAAGGGAAGGGAAGGGAAGGGAAGGGAAGGGAAGGGAAGGGAAGGGAAGGGAAGGGAAGGGACACAAGAATATGTAGTCCGGATGTCTTCCGCTGTTTTCAACATGTATTTGTATGAAGGAAAATGTCAATACTATGTGATTTTATAGTGTTTCAGACTTCTACCTCAGTTCTCATCTAGCATGGATTGTAATATGTCACTGGCTAACTCAACTGATCTGCCATTGCTTTTAAAACTTCACAAGTGATAGCATTTTCCTCTGATTCTTCCTCTCCCTCCTTCTGGGCTCACTTACATCACCATGTATATTTTTATGTCTTCCTTTTGAAAGTAATTTTGTACCTTGATGGTGAGCCCAGAAAAGTTCAGTGCATAGTAAGCAAAGAAAGCTGTAACACAGTTGGGTTTAGTATTGGTATATACTGAGAAGGGGTAAATAACTTGTAAATAAATCTAAATAGCATGAATTTTTTAGAAGGTGCATGCAGTAGAGCTCTATGTATAGGTGTATAAATAGTTAAGAAGAGAGAAGGCAGAAAAGGGAGGTAGATTTCTCTGCTCATCCTCAGTTACGCACCTACTTCACCTAACAATGAATGTAACACTGCAGATTGCCTTGGTGGTCTCCTAGAGTCTCTGGAACAGTCTCCAAGTTGCACCATATGAAAATATCTCTTGTGGGAGACTGAATATTTTGCAGGTGATATGTAAGATTCATGTATCTGAGGATGTTATTCCTTTCTGAATAACAACTAAATCCCAAATTATTTTTAAATACGAAGCAGAGCAGGATCAGTTTGAATCGAGCAGACACTAGATATATGAAACAACTGAGAGACAAGCTGAGGAGCATCAGGCATTAAAAATAAGTGTGTGCCAGACACATTTAAAGTTTGCCAGTGGATTCCAAAGGCACTGAGAATGTTCAAGGTCAGAGGAGGTGTTTGCCTTCCTTTTGGGTGGGCATCAGGTGATACAGTAATGGGCAGTAAGTATCACCTCCTTTTTCATCTGTTCTCTCCTTAGTACAGGTAGGTGACTTACATTTTGAGACGCAGTAAATTTAAGTACAGCATCACACATAAAATGCTTCTGTCAATTATGGGCAATAGCGTGTTTGGTAGTTAACTGCTAAGCAGCATTGTGTGGAGATACTCAGTATGATTTACTATCTGGTCTTCTAATTCTCTGATCTGGGAAGTTGGAAGCACAGATGAGCTGTCCTCCGTTTGTTAATTCATCTGTTACATTGTTTGTTTTATTGCATATTTGTGTGTAAGGATTTGAAGATACAGAATTGTCTAATAATTCATTCAAAATGTCTTGAGATAGCTTTAATGCTGGCCTCAAGATTTATGCTCAGCAAATACTAAACACACAGCTATATAGTGCCTTTATTTATCAATATTTCTGCTATCAAAATTTGCTGAGCAACTTTTCTGATTAGTTTGGTTCTGTTTTACAATAATTTTTAAACAAAAATCTAATGCTGTAAGAGCAGTTCTGCCTCATTGGTTAAATGCACTTTTGGCATATCCTATCTTTCTGGTGAGCCCTGACACCAGATAAACAGCTGTGCAGAAAGAAGGGATTGCTGCAAACTATGAGGCACTCACAGACTATTCAGATATCATCTTGCACTGGCCTTACGATGGCCTGTTACTTTCAGCCCCAAAAGTAAACAACTGTTAATCACCTAGTGGCAACATGAGTTGACCGGCACTTGTGGCTGCCTGGACTTCAATCTAACAGTACTCAAAGGCTTTATTCGTCTTTTCTGTCACCCAGGATAAGAGGTAGTTTGCAGCCAAGCATTCCTTTGAGGAGGCTGCTGTGAGTTTAACAAAATGTTTGAAATAACCTCAGTAACTCCTTTCAACACTGATCCACAGCTTCAAATGTGCAGAATCCAACAATAGTGACCTTGCATCGACAGTCTCTGGAGAGCGAACTAATGGCATAATGTTTTCTAAGGGAAACTGAGTAACAAGCAAGTACCTCAAGAAGCAACATTCCTTGCCTGGATTTAATCAGAAAGTGATGCTTTCAGCAACAATGTGTGGAATAGTTCTGCAGTCCAAGCAACCATCTTTGTTCCCTGCTTATTCAAAGAGTACCGCCATTCTTGCAATGTATTAACTGGTAAATAAAAGTAGCACAACTTAAAATAGAAAAAGCTCTGCTTTAGCAAACTAGTCCTCAAACTGCATGTTGTAGGATTGAAAGGGTGTTGCTGTTTTGAACATGAATGGACTTGCAAAACAGTGGACAGTAAAACAGTGTGCTAACCCTGAGTTAGGAAAGACAAATACATAGATGCCCCACCTAATACAGAATAGAATTTTAGAGTTTCTCCACCGGAATGGAAATTTTGAATCTTCTGAAAAAGATACAAGTTTTGCCTGTATTCTGCCTTTCAGATTTTAGGGGTTTGTGGTTGAGCTTCTTTTGCTTAGTTATGTCCCTCATCCAGGGTTCCTGAAGTCTCTTTGCCCTGTATTGAAATAGTTAACTAATATAGAATCCTTGTATTTCCCAGAATATTGCATTTATCTCCAGGTTATCAAACAACATATCTGGAACACTGTTATCTCTTTTAGCCAGATACTGGAACTATCTTCCCAGGTAGCCAAAATTCATTGTTTTCCAAGATGCATACTCAAGTGATCCCCCACTGGAGCCAGAAGAAGCCACCAGTGTTCACTTGCAGCCCAGAAGGCCAAGGACATTGTGGGCTGCATTAAAGGGTGGCCAGGCAGAGGTGACCAAGAGAGGTTTGGATCCCCATCCGTGAGAGTGTTCAAGGCCAGGTTGGATGGGGCCCTGAGCAGACTGGTTTCAATTGGTGGTACCCCTGCCTACAGCAGGGGGCTGAAACTAGATGACCTTTAAAGTCCCTTTCAACCCAAACCATTCCATGATTCTCTGAAAAAACTGTGGCCATTATTTCCACAAAATAATCCAGCAGTTTAAGAGTTAAAAATCTCTTTTCTAAAGTATTGTGTGATGTTAATTTTCAATACATCATCCCAGTCCTGCAGTGCAGGCATAGGGTCACCTTGTAGAGTGTCTTTAGAGCACAAAACCTTACAATCTGATGTGCAAAGAAAGCATCTACCTGATTTTTGAATATGCTGAGACTGAAAAAAAAACATATTGTTCCTTCAGTACACACAACCACTTGAGAGTTGAGCATCTGGAATACAGCTAATAAACAAAACCAAAAAAAAAAAAGAGTATATTTTAGTAGATGTTAGGACATGGACCAACAGAAACAGAAATTTGAGGTTCACTCAAGACTTTTTCTGCTTAATGACAAGCTGCCTTGAAGCCGGTATGTGTTTTCTTTCTCACTCACTGCATCAGTCTTCACTTAGAAAGCCTTGATCCTTGTAAATCACTGTAGCCTTAATGTTATTTAATCATAGTTTTTAAAAGTCAATTTCCATGAGAACTGTATTTTTTAAAAAAAAGCCTAACTTGTCATTGAGGATTATAAAAATCCTTTATTTGCCTGGAGAACAGTACTCAGATCTGAATGAAGAAGTGTAAGTGAAGAATGTGTTTCGACAGTTTGTTTATTAAAAATGTATTATGCAGCTAAAAGTTATATTGTATTTATAATATTTTAATGACAGTGACTTGCACAGTTTCTGATGCGGTCTATTAATGTGCATTTAAAACTGTGCTATGGAAAATTCTAAAATACTTTAAATGCCCCCTTATGTCCACATAAATATCACTCGATTTGTTTTTATTTTTCAAAATGCCACAAGCAATTAAATCATATTATAAGCTTGATGAAATGCTGCTATTTTATTGAAGCTTTAACAGTCTCATTGCAGAGGTAAAAAGATAACTAGTGTAAAAAAAATTCATTAAGATTTAATCAAATCTGAGTGAGGTGTAACTGTAGAGAGAGAGGCCTGATATTAGTTTCCATCCACCTTTTTTTCACCTGACAATTCTAACTTCCATATCAACTGCATATAATATCAGTTTCTGGCATTCATGGAAATGCCTACCTTTCTCAGCCCAAAGAAATTCCCACTTTTGAGTCAAAACCTCCTTGCTAAATGGGAGTCTCACAAAGTATTAGTAGACTTTAACTTTTTCCTTGTCTTCAGTAGAAATAAGGCTTCCCCCAGCTACTGTGGTAACATCAAAGCTTAAGGCAGATTAGGTTTTACTTGCTTAATTTTACCTTAAGCAGCATGAACTGGATGCCTGGATCCTTGAGACATATTATGCTGCTAGCGTCTGTGTGTGAGGCATGTAGTACTTGTTCATGCCATGGACAAGTTTCCTATTATCTTTAAAGTATGTGATCAGAACCTGTTAAAGTTTCTTGAGCCACATCTGCAAGCAATTTTTTTTTTTTTTGACTTGCTACTGTAGGAAGCCAGTGTTAAGTAGCTCAACGGAGTTGGGCACAAAAATATTGGAGCCTTATGAATTACAGGTTAAGGATCAGATTTTGAAAGCAAAAATTATCATTCAGTTACTTGCTAAATACTGGATTTTTTATTCCTTTCAACCAGATTTGGTGAAGTAAAAGTAATACGGTGCTGTGTGTGTCACTGGATCACAAAATTGTGTGGAGGATTGGAAAACTGACAGGAATGATAAAACTCCACCGCCCACCATTATCTTCAAAATGCCTTCAGAGTTTTTAAAATGCACTGTCTTAATGCACAAGTATCTGTATTTGATTTTGAAACTCTGTGTAATTGAACAGTAGAAAAAATACCTTTTTATAAACAATTCTGAATTAGGACTGCAGTAGCTGTTCAAGTGGGAAGTTTCTTGCTAATCGAAGTACATTTCTGAGCAGTGGCTCTTAAATGTTGGCCAAGATATATAATGCTGTGTCATCAGCAGCAGTAAACTGGTCTAGACATAAGGAAGTTGGCTGACTTACACCAACTGACCTTATTTGAAAATGTGGTCTGTAGTTGTTGCCTACCAGCCTAGCTCTGCCAATTTTTAAATTTCTTTTGCTGGCACAAATGAGAATTCTACAAGTACACTAAAATAAAGCTGAGTATCCTTAAACAGTAAACTTATTATGTATTATTGTAGGGGGGGTTAATTATTTTATCTTCAACGTTTATTAGAACCACGTAAAACCTATTTACTCACAACTGTGATTCTGAAGAATGATGTTAAATTTACTTAGAATGTCATAATTTGTTTGTGAACTTTGTAATTCCTCTTTCCCAGAAAACAAGTAGTGCTATTCAAATGGTAATGCTCTGATTTGCTCCATATTTAAAAAGAAAAACAAGGAGGCAACTCCAGCTTTTTAGCTGGCATTGAAAATTGAGGAACTAGAATG
Source organism: Pyrgilauda ruficollis (assembly GCF_017590135.1). Taxonomy (NCBI): domain Eukaryota; kingdom Metazoa; phylum Chordata; class Aves; order Passeriformes; family Passeridae; genus Pyrgilauda; species Pyrgilauda ruficollis. The sequence continues at coordinate 858,051 of NW_024512543.1, forward strand.
CAGTCCTTAAAAGAGACATTCAGGTGTGACCTTCATAATAAAAATTACTAACCAGGTAGATTGTTATACTTTCATAACATGAATATTTGGCTAAATCCATTTGATAAAATATTTGTTTCAGTGTATGCATATTAGAAATAATAATTCATATGCCAGCATTTTCTAGTGAGAGTCTTCTGCAATTCAAATTATTTATGTTATGCTGAGTTGCATATAGAACATCTATAACAAATAGACTAATAATAAATGAAGTGAACATTTATATAAAAACAATTCCAAGTTCTTTTACGTTTCTGTTCAGTATCAAGCAGTGTGTTGAAAATGCATATTTCATAAAACCACATGCAAGGCTTTGTGATCGTGAAAAAATCACCTCACAACAGCCACATGTCTAGGCAAATCCTTAGAAGCTGGTATGGACCTCACACAGACATTCCAGAAGAAAATACATTGCTAGAAAGTAGTTTCTCTTGAAGTGACTTAGAGTATGTGTGAGCCTATTAGGCCACTTTGATAAATAAATAAAAGTCTTTTTTCTATTCTAGCACAAAACTGGTTCAACTGGAGGGCAAGTTAAACCCTGATTCATATTTTACTTAGTTGTGTTCTTTCCCTTTTTATTTTAAGTAGTCTCTTAGTTTGTTGTTGTTGCTGGGTTGTTTTTTGGTTTTTTTTTCTTAAGACAGAGAACCATTTGGCTTTGGGTTATCTGAATTTTGCCTTCTGGCTTTACAGTATATCTCTGTGAAACTCCTTTCCAAGAAAAAACTCAGTGTCCCAGGATTATCAGTGTACTACTTTAGCTATGGTTTTCTTTCAAAATTTATGTGATTAAACCAATACAGAGTTCCTCTGAGCAATCTGAAATTAGTGCAGACCTGACTTAGAGCAAATAGTATTGTCAGATACAAGTTTTATCTAAAGAACTTGTTGAGACTGCAACTATATTTAACTATATTCAAACTGTATTTTTCTATCTCAGATGCTTCTGTTGATTCTTTGAAAGACACCATGTGCTGCCTTTAGTACTTAGACTAAATTTAGTCATCTATATCAAGCCTAAATTAGGCCTAAAGCAATCCACAAGCTTTTTTAATGCTGCTCTCCTCTTGCCATGCACTGGGGACAGAAGTCTGTGTGCCTCCCCTTTGGCACTTCTGGTACTCACACCCCAAGTGCAGCGGAGTCGGCTTTGGCAGCCTTGCAGTCAGTCACAACTTCTAATGTCAGAACTGGACATTGACTAAACTGGGATTTATGTAATGGTAGCTACCTATCTATTGGTTGGTTTTTTTAACTGAAGCAATCTCTGTGGATGATTTTCACTTGCTATGTTTATTATGTTCATGCCTGTATTTCTTCTTTATTCTATTTTTACTGCATGGAATCAACCAATCCTTAGTTACTTGGGTTTCTTTTCAGCTTTAAAAAGAAACCCCTAATAAAAGCAAAGTTCTAAAAGCAGTACTTTCAGAGGAATAGCTGAAATTACAGTTTCGTATAACTTTTGGACACGTTCCTTCACACCTAAACTTTTCACACCTAAGAACTAAAGATGGGGAGAAGAAATACAAGCACATTTTCAGGGATTTATACGATTTTTCTAAGCAAGAAGAAAATCCAAAGGAGTCCAGCAGTTTGTTAGATTCTACGGTTGATTTTCAATTTAAGCCTAAACTTTCTTCAGTGTGTCTTTCATATGAAATAACATAACCTGGTCTGTCTTGTATCCATACAGTTTTAGAACTAATTGGTACATTCAAAGATTTTCTATGCTCCTCGAAGCTACTGAATGCCTCCCCTTTCCGTAGCAATACCAAGTATGCATTCTGTCATTTTAGTTCATTCTCCTGTGTAAACCACAGTCAGTCACTTAACTTGTTCAGTGTTACAACTGATGCAAGAAATCAATTTGTAGCTTTACTTTGTGATGCACAGCACTGACTTTCATTCCTCAGGGTGTCATATCTCCACTTGGGACAAAAGTATGGTTCTTACTTTTAGGTTACATTTTGCTATCTAACCACCATGCGCAAAAAGGTTAAGTGTCTTTTCAAATTAAGGCAGCAGTAATTAACCAGTGGCATTGTTTGTGGTTTGCCAACTCTGGGCGTTAATGAGAGAGAAATTAGCAGTTAGCAGCAGGAGTTCCTGATAGTCAGTGGCAAATGCTTAATGGGCCAACAAGTTTATTTTGGTCTTAAGTACTGCACTTAAGTGCAGTAAACAAAAGTATGGCATGGGTTTTTATGTGATCACACACATGAGCTTTATGATATTGAGCTATAATAGAACAAATGACACAATAGAGTTGAAAAAGTGCAACCTAGACAGCACAGGGCAGACAGTTTCACTGCAACGCCATAGACTGAAGCAGGATTGATGGATGTTTTCATGCCAAAGATGTACTTGCTCCTGCCATTAACAGTCTGCAGATGTTCTTGTATATAATTTTATTATCAAATTTGGTATTTCTGAACATAATTTTTTAAGCACCTCAAAAGTTGTGCTTGAGCTGAGGTGATTTGCTCACAAGACATAAATTAGCCTTTTGAGGTGTCTCGAAATAGTAATTTTATTTAAAATTACAGTTTCAAAAAATAACTAAACAAATTACTTAAGCACAGTGCCACATGTACTTTATGGTGAATGGGGGATTCAGACTGCCACACAGTGAAATGAGCCCTTCAGAACTTGGGTGAGCAGCTGCTCATTAGCATCAGGATTTTACCTGGCACATGTGCTCATAATGAGTAACTACTTGCATACATTTCATACCTTCTGCCTTGCACAAAATAGCCCATTAGAAATGTAAGGTCTGCTCTCTATCTTCTGGGGATTTTTGCTTTTAAAATAATTTTGGTTAGTACATAAGTACATTCCCACCCGATTACCCATTTCTATATTTGCTTGATGTGGGAGCAGATACGTCGTCTGTGAAGTAACAAAAGTGGGGGCCCCTCCTGGATCAGCAAACTGCTGTCTCTCACCAGAGCTGTGAGCATCAGTCCTTGGCCTCACTCGCCTTGGCCCCTCGCTCCTGCTTGGGTCTGGGCTTGGGTGCAGTGAGGCTTTGCAAGTTTTGGCCCCACAGGAGCTTAAGCAATGGACAGTGGAAAGAAGTCCATGGAAGCTGAAGTTGTTGGCCAACCAGGCAAAATTAGGAATTGGGTACAGGCAGCATCATCCTTCATTTTAGTCTGTACTGTATTTATTGCCAGGCATGTTAGGATACGTTACCTAGTACAACCAGATGTGTCAGAGTTTTAACCTTTCAACTTTCGAATATCACCTTTCAGTTGCAAAAAGCATATTTGCCAGTGTGGCCTCATCTATGCTGAGGGTAATTTACTCTGCCACTGAACTGTGGCCACTTGGAGGTTGAAGAGTAGTAGCCATAGACCAAAATGTTACAATGCTCTGCAGCAGTTTCAGGCAAAAGAGTACCACATCTAATTGAAACTGCAGGAGCTAGCCACAGGGGTTTCTTCTTCCTTTGATGCCTATTCCATTACACAAGCACATCAAATAGAGTTTTCTCCGCATTGCTGGAAAGAAACCACCCTCATGAAGCTGGTCTGGCACTACCCATGGCTTTGAGTGCTTGTATTGTCTGTTCAGTGGACATTTAGTTACTGTGCCTCCTCTCAGCACATATTTATTAAAATTAAATGTTAACAAAAATTGGCTACCATATTGGTTGAATCCTGAGTAACTCTGCATATAAACCATTACATGACATTCAATTGAACTTTTTCTTGTACAGACGGTACCTAACAGCTCATCCTGCACTGTTGGTTTTGGCAAGTTCACTACAGCATATAATAAATCAAGGAAAGAAAAAGCTTTTTGGCCTAATGTTGTACAGACTGCTGTAATGCTAGACTACAGAAAGCAGTTCTGTTTTTAGACATCCTTTTACTAACCCAACATTCATAATTTATGATTCCACTGTAAAATTCCTGCAATACTACACCAGAAGTAGTGCTGCCCTTTAATTAAGTGCTCTCAGTAGGAAAAACGTGAAACTGATGTGCAAAACATATCGCAGTACACAGTGATTGATAGTGATTACTTCTTTATGAACCCAGCCTGAAGGTCTGAACTTCCTGATGGGTAAAATAGTCCATGGGGCTACTTCCTGAGATTGCCTAGTGGGGATCAGTCAGAGTTAGCAATATCTGAGGAATTCCTGAGGCACATTTCAGAGCCATTGCAACTCAAACTTTCTGTTCCTTCTGAATTGTACTTTATGTTAATACTTATCTGAATAATAGCTCATTGTAGAGATTATATTTTAAGGATTTGTTGTTATCTTCATGGTATTATAATTTGAATGAACTGGGACATGTGTAAAACCTTGTATCTTTAATGTCTGCACACACAAATCTAAAAGAGCAGGGTGCATGTCAAGAGAGGTATCTCTGTGCATCACATTTACAAAATGTTTAGTATTTAGTATTTAATACATGGGTATTTTTTACTGACATGTGCAGAAGATTCCAAAGTAAAAAACTGAAACACTGATGTGGATTCTATAGGTCTCTAAATAGCATTTTTATTCATGGAATCAGGTACTATTGACATCGATCAATTGCATATTCAGAATTTGAAAGTTAAATGGGGATTAAATACTCCCTCCAATTTTGCAGTGAAGTTACCAGATTTGCGTTGGAATCACAAAGGGGGGACATTGAAATTCCCCTAACACAATTACATAAGTTTGTTTTTCCATTTTGTTTGATAGATTTGGCCCTGGATTAGTCATCTACTGGTACGGATTTATTGAAGAGCTGGACTGCCATCGTGAACGTGGTATCCTGCTAAAAGACTGCTTCCCTACTGACATTGTGACTCTGCGACACAGCATGGCTCAGCGCTGATGTTGGGAGGAAGAGGTAAATCCGGAAGCAATTTTACTTTCCTGCAGTGTAAACTAATGGCAGCATCTGCCCTGAACTTCAGCTGAACTCCTGCTGCCTGCCCTTATGCTACTGCTGCTTTACACAAACATATCAAGAGTTTCTGTTTTGCTTCAGACCTCTGTTGTGATCAGCCAAAAAAGACAGACACAACCCACTCATTATCAGCAGTTCTGTCTCTGTCAAACTGCTGGTTTCAAGATACTCATAATCTTTCCTCCTTCCGGATGGCTTCTTCAAGCATTCTAAACAAAGACAAAAAAATGCAGAGGCTGAAGGTGGAGCTTTCAGTTCTTTTCCCTGTTACAGAGTCACCTATAAAATTAAGTGCTTTTTATGAATTCATTATGTGCTAGTGATGTGACTAAAACACCTACAGTGATGTGGAGGTTTGGTGAAGACTGTTGTTTTGGGGCTTAAAACAATATAATGCAGAGCTGGTAAAGCCCAAGTGGTAAGAAGGGATCATGGCTGTTACAGTAAATCGCCAGATTGTGAGATAATAATTGGTGTATGTGTTTTGTCACTATCTGATTGTTAAAATCAACAATGGAATCCCAAGTTAACAGCTAAAAAATAGTTAGGAGATTTTGAGAGGAGGTGAAAGCAAAGAACACAGTTTCTATTTTATATATATATAAGCCTGTGAAGTTTGGGGGTAGTGTGGGTGAGCCTTAGTAAGTATTTTAATGACTTAAAAATAACTCACGTTTTGTCTTTTTCTCTTCCTCACCCCCAGGGAATCTATACCTAGGATTTTTTTCTCTTAACTGACTAAGGAAGGAATCTCTCTTTACCCCTACAGGTACTGTAGCAAATGTCTGGTACACTGAAGTACAAAGGAACAACATGCAGGAGCTGTCTTTATGTGAGTTATTTCTGAAGGAGTTTATCATGCTGGTGTTCAAGAAGGGGAATCTAAAAAAAAGATACAGCAGTGCTTCATACTGGATCAGTTCCACAAGACGAATAAAGCACACAAATGGACAGAAGTTTCCTGTGTACTTGTTTTCTGTAAGAGCCTTGTTTTTCTCTTGTTAGAACTACCAAGATCGGAAGTTCATTGAGCTGGGTGTTAGCCCTTTGTGAAGTTTTGAGTTCAGTCTCTTCTTTTTCCATCCACATTGCCACTCAGAGGAGCAAGACTGGGTCTCAGGTTTGTGCTCTCAGACCTTTCTTAGTGACAGCAGCTTGTTGGACTTCACACACTTCAGTACTCCTCTCTGTGCTAACTATTACTCAGGAAAGGACAAATATTTTAAAATGTCAGTGAGAGATTTGCATGTATGCTCATCATGTTCGTATTTTCTGAGAAGAAGAGCTATGGATTCAGCTGTAGAAATAAAGGTCTGATAACAGTCTCCCTAAAGCACAAGTTGGTGATCTTTTCCAGAAGGAAAGGGTCTCTAAAACATTAAAGTGCATATTCATCACCTTTTTTTAGGTGAAGTGATATGTGTGGAAAGGATATTAATCCTATTCTGGAGTTTTTCAGCTGTAGTTTTCAGATGCATACACAGTATTTTTATTTTTAATTTTTAGTTTTCGCCTTAAGACTTTCTGGTAAGTTTTAGACAGAAGTTTATAATTTTGAAAAATCTTCATTTTCAAGAAAAAATGTCTTTAATCTTCTAGTACTCTGTCCCTTGCTGCAGAGATAAACTAGTATAGCTCCACTGAGTTATTGTTGTATAGAGATATTTTCCTCGGTTTGAATGTGTTATAGTGAAGAGATTTGTTTTTAAAAAATATTCAAGCACCTGTAACTCATTTGCATTCAGCTATTTAAGGCATTGTGCTGAGCTTATTTTACCTGACCAGCTGTAAGGTATCTGCCCATACAGGTTCACAGAAGCCATCTGTGAATGTACCTGCCTGATGCTGCACACAAAAGCTACATTTAGGGTGTTACTCCCCCTGGGACTTTTAACTATGGTTTAGGTTTAACTATGGAATGTGTAAAATCAGCAAGAGAATAAAAAAGAAGGGATAACTGAACAATGTCATTGTAGAAAATTCAGAAGTAATGGTTGTCTGAGTGAAATGGGCTTTAAAGGCAAACGGTATTTGTTTTAGCTACTGCATATGCTTTCTGTTGTATGAAATCATTTAAATCAGCTTTTACATGATACACTAATGCTGCTTTTTCTTTTTGAATAAATTAAATTTATCTGCACAGATGTTGAAAATTCTGCGAACCTTCATCAAAGCTTTGCTTTATTTGTTTTTACATTAAACAAATTTATGTGGAGACACACAGATAAATCATTTTAAGCTTATATTTGTGTATTTACTCCTCTACCTAATGACGTGATATAACAGGTTGGAAAGCAGTACAGCTGTCTTTAATCAGAGCCTTGAACTCATCTTCATATATTGCCCACTTAAAGAATCTGTATTAGAATGAGGATGAAATTAACCACAAAAGTCTATATACTGTACCAATTTTATTGCATGCTATCAAAAAAGCTTTGCCTCTACAAAAACTATGCTGTGTCACTATTTTAAATGCTGAACACAAAGCATAAAAAATTAGGACTGTTGTGTTATTACTACTTGTATATTGCAAAAAAAAAACCCTTTTATTTGGCTGTTTTTGCTGTTTATCAGATGTAAACATCAACTTTTATATTAAAGAGGAAGACAGTGCTGTTTCTTTGTGGGTTTTTTCTTGGTTTGGTTTTCTTAAACAGTGTTGTGGCCATTAGAACCTTAACATTAAAACCAAATTCAGTTTTATGGAGTATTCTGTAGAGTGTGCTAATGAATTATGCCAAGCCAGAAAACAGAAGTGAACATAAAACTGAATGATGTTCTCACTGGCATATATAGACTTGCAAGCATCTGCTCTTACAACCACTGTTATAAGACCTGTTCTGAGCTTTAGGAATTGATGTAATTGTATTGAGCAGGGAAGCAAAACTTCCTTGTAAAGGAGGAACACAATGGTGGGTCACACGCTCCAGTATAGGAAGAAAACAGAGGTTCTGCTATTCCTATATTCTGGGGACACATTAGTATGAGTTTAATAATCTTCCCCTAAAGACAGCTCAGAGCAGAAAAAGTTTTGTCTAAAGCTGAAGAAAAGGGACCAAATATCTTATTGTGCTTACTTCATTACATTAATAGTACTGGTAATTCATGAATAGTTTTCATCCTGTTCTGTTGTATTTGCTCATTCAAAAAGTCATTCTTTTCTGGTATTGGCTTTTGGATTTTTCCACCATCTAGACTACTACAAAAGACTGTGAATGCCTCTTTCCATTTTCCAGTCCTCCCCTTTTAATGTTCCATCTTATTTTCACTTATTTCACTTTTATTTATTCAATATCCTCCCCTTTGCTCATGTGTCCTATTTGGAAAGTTTTCTACCATGTTTTCTACCACCTGCTTCTGTTTCTGTTACTACATCTGAAGAGTGATATTTCCATTTCTGTATACATTTGAACTGACCAACCATGTAGAGCAATTTTGCTCTTACTCTAATTTAACTAGTAGCTCTGGATTCCAGGGAGACTGTCCCCAGAATTTTCACATGGCTTTGCAATGGGAAGCCATTGTGATGCTCTTCATACTCTTGGTATGAAACACAGGTCATTTCTTCAGGCTGGGAGTATTCACCAAACAGAGCACACTTAGTGCAGAATAATCACTCACTCCTCAATTGAGAGTACAGTTGTACAAAGGACTGAGTTAGTGCCTCTGTGTTACTAGAAAATAGGCAAAGGAAATACTAGTAATACAACTGTTAAAACATCTCTTTCATTAAGGAGCCTTGTTTTTTGTGAGTTCATGCCTTGTTTGTGCAGTACTTTTGCAAGGAGGTCTGTTGAAGTTAAAGGTTTAGCTTTTCTCCTGTGGCAAGTCTGCTTGGTTCAGAGTGGGAGAGTGGGTTTTCTCCCCATTTCCACATCACATCTGGCAAGAGCTTGTGCATCCTACAGGGTGTTGCTATTTACTAGAGTTGATAACAACTCCTCAAGGGTCAACAAAAAATACACAGAATTTAACTTGATTCTTGGTGTTGCTTTGTCTGATGTAGTCTTACAATAGATAGCTTCTTCTAAAGGGATCTTCTGCTGTTACATGGTGAATACTGAGCTAGGGTAACAGTTGTTAGGAGCATGGGTTTGTTATTTTAAGGATGAGATAAATTACATTAGAACAAATGCTGCTCAAGTACCGATTTAATATTACAGAATGAAATGGGAGGCTGCTTACAAAAACAATAAAAAATTCCTCCTATCATGTTATACTAAGTCACAAGGGATGATTTGTTGTGGATTTTCAGGTTATTCAGAAATAACCTTTTTATTACATTGACAAAAGAAGAAACCTCAAGGGCTTGCTCTTTACAGTGGTGTGATAGGAACCTAAAGTGTGCCTGTTGAAAAATGAACTAGCTAACAATGGGAGCTTGGCAGCAACTTCACCATTTATAGAGAAACCGTCTATCTAGTACGATCTGTATAAAATAGACCTCGCTTAGGTTAGGGAAAGGTCACAAGTTACACAAAGTTTGGATAGTCTAAATGCGTTACTCAAAACTAACTCTCCTGTGTACAGTAAATATTAATTGAACCTGTATTATTAAAAACATGCCAGGATTCAGAAGATTAAATAAGGAAGATGTAATTATGAGCTACATAATAAACAGAGCAGTTTCAGTTCCCCTTGTATTTTTTACTTTCCTGCTATTGTTTCATATATGGCTGTTATACAAAGAGCAGCTGAGGTCAGCTACTATAAATTACGGTTTTGTACAATAGTAATTACCAAAATTATTCCAGAGCTGGATCAAAGAGCTTCAAAAGACTTTTCGAAAACTTTTCCACATGATAAAAAGACTCTATTTTGATGCCCTTTTTTTATGAGGATTCCTTGGTTTAGAGATGAATCTTATTCAGCTGCTCGTGTTGATATGATGATATTTGAACACACAGGATTTGCATAATTTTTTTGCAGCCTCAAATAAGTATGAAGCAGTAATATCAAAAAAACTCTTTAAATATATTACCTGGTGCATTTTTCAGGCTAAGTTTTTAAGTGATCTAAGTAAAAATTTTTATTTGTTTATTTAAGGAAGCCAGCAATATTTCAAGTCATATTTGATATTTCTTCTGTTTACAAACATACAAATCATATTTGCAATGATAACATTATTAAAAATTATAACAGTAATTCTTAGCAGTTCTCTGCTGGCATCATGTTCCTGCAAAGGATGCCTGTGTGCCCTCGCTTCTGGCCAGGCTTTCACCTGATGTGAACAATCACATGTCATCTGCACAGATCCATAGATGTGGCACTGCAATGTCAGCGCAAAATGAAATGTCAATGCAAGCGTATGGAGACGAAGTAACGGTATTGAAACCATGTCAGTGCATATCTACAGAGACCACGTTACTCTGTCAGTGTGGTTTTAGGAAGATCACTTTGAAATGTTAAAATGAAATGAAACTAAGTCAATTAGGTAATAACAATTGAGGTTCAGGGATTAATTGAGGGCCTAAGGTGAAGCCAGTGGCCATTAACCCCAGCTAGTTATTAATTTTAGAGAAATATCCTTGGCTAAGGTTATTGTCATTATTATTAGAGAGTTGTGGGGGTTTATTCCCTATATTGTATAAATACCTTTTGCTGTTGCTTTTAATAGTGATACACAAAGTGTGGTGTTAAAGGCATATTAGTGCAAAGTTAAGGTTTTTTAGAAAGTGAATCTACCCAATAGCAGGAAGCCACTTCTTTTTTATACAGACATTTAACAGATTTTTATTGATGTCCAGCTGTCTGTAAACAGACAGATTTACTACAATGTATTTACCTCTGAGTAAGGCAGGAAAATAATACCAACATGGAGAAATACTCATTTACACAGCAGCAACTATTTGCATGGCCCAAGTATTCACTGTTGACTTAAAGCAGACATGAAAATTGGTCAAACAACAATATTAAAGAATTATATTTGAAAATACCTAAACAAGCACCAAGTCAAAGTTATAAACTTCATGCAAATTCAGGATTTCAGCGTATATGACTATAGCATTAGGACACAAATGTGTAATATATTATTCTTTTATAATGTCAATGAGAGATTCTTGCCAATAGCAATGACTCTGTAGTTCAACATGCTATACAACACATGAAATCCATCTGGGTCTCTGTCCTAGGGAGAGAAGGCAGGGCACTAGATCAAAGGAATGCAATTGTTTTCTTTTAAACTATTTATTTATATGAATTTGTGTGTATTTTTATATGATGATAATATAAAGCAAATATACACAAACATTATTTTTGCTGTTAATAAATACCAACTACCCATTCTCTTGTAGAAGTCTCTGATAGATATTTGCTCAGTATAGGTGTGTTGGTGGAGGTCTTCTGGAAAGGGCAGTAGATCAACATTTTTTCCTGTTGTAGAAGGTGGTATCCTGTGTTTAAGTGTTGGTGAGAGCAGTGAGACGTTTCTGCAAGTTCAGTGACAGTGATGTTGAGAGAGCATGACATGGGAGAGGGGATGAGCTACACCTGGAGCAGCCCAGGCCCAGCCCTGCTGAGAGCCAGCAGCTTTTAGAACTTGACCCGGACATGCTGGGGCTTCTGTCTCCAATGTGATGCTGCACAGTTGTGGTCTCGCCTCCCAAAGTGCCTCAGGGTTGCTGAGAAGATTTCTGAAAGGTCTTTGAAACTCCTAGTAAGAAGAGTACTGTGAAAATGCAAGCTTTATTGCGAGAAAACATCTTCCATTACAAATGGATGTATTGGATTAAATTTCTTCTTGTTAATTTTCTTTTGCTTTTCCATAGCGAGCATTCATGCCACACTCCATTTTGTATTCTGCCTCAGCATGATAGCTTCATAATGAATGGAAAAAACATAAAAATTAGTTTGATTAGTTTATTTACATACACACTTTAAGCAGCCTTATATTAATGTGTTTGGCACTGCATTACATACAAATTATAAAATACACTTAGAAAAAAATAGTCTGGCTACACATCATAAAACAAAAGTAGGCACAGTTGAGTCTCAAGACATACAGTTTCATCCTTCCTCTGAGGCACAACTGTCTATACAGATCAGCTTAAATGTCTGTCTAATCTAGTCCTAAAAAACTGCAATGATGGAGATGCTTAGAAAGATGATGGGAATCCATTCCCCTACCCATCTTTATTTAGTTAGAAATATTTTTCCAATCTTATCTAAATCATTTTTTGCTGTAATAAGCATGTTACATCTCATCCAATTATAAATGCATATGGAGAGTAAATCTGGTATCTGCTTTCTTTTTCTGACCGTTTCTATATTTGAATATTGTTTGCTCAACAGAACACCACAAACTCTTCCAGCATTTTTTCAAAGAAAAATTTTTATGTTATGATTATATTTGTTACTCTATATGTGTCTTATATTATAGAAACCCATTATGTACAAGATTTAAGCAATTATGTTCCTTCAGTGTTAAGCTGGTATCTTCTATTTAGGCTGGACCCTTTATAATGCCCACATCCAGATTCATCACAAATCCAGCAATTTTTTATCCTATTATTCTTTTCCTTCTTGCACATACTATTCGCTAGTGTATTTTTAGTTTTAACTTCCTGACTTCAAACTAGTTCTGTGTTCTGTTTAGTTTGAATTTTAATCTCACCCTTTGGAAATAAATACTTGATTTGATTCACAAAGTTTTGAATGTGTAACTTCAAGTCAATGAATTAAAAGATTCAGTGTTTCAGGGTTATTACAGAGTTTGATGGTTAGCTGTCACCAATGAAATAGAGACTAATGAGATATATCCATCATAAGATATGCTCTTAAAACTTCTAACACCAGTCTTCATAGTCAGAAGACACGTGGCTTACTGCTCAGTTTGTGAAATAAAAATTTACTTAAACAAAATAAATAGTAGGAAAGAGTCTGCTAAGTAGAACATACAGAAGGAACAACTTTTTTTGCTTAGGTGTACATTTGTCATGAAGGTCCAAATTCTCAATTCTCAAGTTGGCTTATCATCTTAAAATATTCTGTTACTACTAGTCCAGCTACTCTGCTGTACTGACGAACTCGTACTGGCTTGCCAAAAAGTTGGAGGCTCCAGTTTACAATTGTTTTCCTCTGCTTTCCTTTCACCCCAGCTTTTCTGTAAGGTTTGCTGAAGGCAGAGGAGAGGTTAAGAGTTATTTGTGCTCCATCAACCCACAATCCAACTGCTGGAAGCTCAGCAACATTTCTGGCATGACAAGGAGATGTGTTGTAAGAGTGCAAGATATTAAGGGTCATAGATTTACTTTTGTCTTCCATTTGCCTAATCCATTATATATTTGGCTTGAAACAGTCCTATCCATTTATGCTTTGCATAACTATTTTATGCTCCTTGACCAGAGATACATAACTTACTCATAGCTGATACTAACTACAGACAAAGAAGAAAATAAAGTATCTAATATCTGGGAAACAATGGGGTATTTTAATTACACCCCAGATTATGCCTGTTAGCTGAAAAAGTAACATTGAAGAGTGCATTTAGAGGGAAAATATGGTATCCCTTGTTACACGGTGTAATTTTCAATTTCCCTGTTCCCGTTTGACAAATTGCAGACCTTTCTCCTTCATTCTTCAGTTACTCAGGCATAAGAACTTACACAAAGTGGTCAGAGCTCTGCCGTGAGGACTCAGAAGCAGATTCTGTTGGATTTTTCTCATACTTAACCCATCTCTGCCCCAGGTGTGCCTGGGGGCAGCTATGAGTCTGCTGATGGTTTTTTTCTTATCCTACCCAACATCACTCCATTGCAAGCCTAGATCAGAGACACTCATCTGCTGCATCTGTGTTCAGCAGCACCATGCTGATGGCTGAGCATTTACTATTATTCTTCCACAGGGACTGGATTTTATTCAGCCTTGTTAGTCTTCTGCTTCTTGGCATGTTAGCTGGATTTTCCAACATAAGGAAGGTGTTAAGGTCTCATTCCTACTTTCTGGGACAACTTTTTAAAAGTTACAGTGACTTTTGCTAATACTGACACAAGGTCCATTTTGAGCTGTACATGCTATGGCACAAGGATGGCAAGAGCCAGTACAGTAAGCACCAAGTAGAAAAATATGTTCTTGTACTTAAACAATTATTTCAGAATTGCTTTACATTTCTCACTAATGAAACTGCTTCACACTGATCCTATAAGCTTTTTTCTCAATTTTTTTGTCTTAATAACAATTCAGTTCTAATTCCCTTTTCCTTTAAAAATTGTGCTGTACTAGCCTTCTTGTTATCTTTTATTATTCCTTTACACTGCTTGTGTGTGTCTATTTCTTCTTCCGAAACTGCTTGCTCCCTGTGCTAAGCCTGACTAAAGTTTTAGTGGCTGCTTCTGAAGAGAGGCAACCTGCAACCCCTGAAGGTTGCAGGTTGCCTCTTCAGGTTGTCCCTGAAGGACAGCAAGGGGAAAGTTCTCACCAGCTCACTTAGGTGACAGCTGCTCTTTGCCCAGTCCTGATTTGGAAGACACTCTCAAGATGCCCCACCTTGCTGGGTCAGTATATAGGTGTCTTGTAACCCATGGAAAGTTTCTGCTGCTAAATTGCTTTCAATAAAAGGCATCTTTAATCAAAAGCCAAAGTGTTCTCTCAGCATACTCTAGTTTCCAGTTTCAGTAATGAGATTTTCTATTATTTCTTCCTTTATGCAGTTTTCACTGTTTTCTCTCATATGATTCAATGTGCTAAATATCCCCTATTCCCTTTCCATGTGTTTCTAATCTAGGATTTAAAAATATTGTATTCTTAGGGGCATAGTAGCCACCATGTTTGCAACAGTGAGACATCAAAACTCTCATGCACACAAGTTGTGTCTTTAAATATGTTAGCTAGTGAAGTGCATTGCTGTGCTTCCCACTGATCTGTTAACAATGTGAGAACACGACTTCCTCTGTCTATTTAGCCCTAGGATGGCAAGTCCATAAGTGATGGCTTCCTGGTTTTATAAATACTAAAAGCTAAACAGAAAAGCATTTTCTGATTTCTTTGCCTCCATTTCCTTCAAAGATATCAAAAAGTGGTTTCCTGAATTCTTTGGCAAGGCGTATTCAATGTGAATCAGGAGCAAAGGAAAACAAAGGAAAGGACCTATCATAAGGATGAAATCCCAGGTTTGAATTTAAGCCTAGGGTCCTGTGACAGAGGAACCAAACTGTATCCCTCTGTTTTGGTCAGTGTAGTGTGTTTTATTATCTGGCTCTACAGAACTGTATCAGCAATAGGATTAGTCTTGACCTGGCTTTAGATCTAAAAGTAGTTTTACAGCATGTTTGCATTGTCTGCAGATGTACTCTAGATTTCTCACTGTCTCTCTCCTCATCACTGCAGTGCTTTCTCTCAGCTCCACAGGTCCAGATTGAGAGGCAGCTTGTGAGACTGGTACACTTTGCTAAAAGCATTAATTTGCCAATGTGCTAAAAATGAAGATACTTTTATAAAATTGTTTCATTGTCTGGTTTTTTTTAACCTTTCCACATTGTTCTCGCTTTGGAAAGTTCCATTAATTCACACAACTTGTGATAATGTTTATGAAAAACATCTTCAGTTTATCTCCTCAAGTTGTGGAGCCAGGTCTCCTTCTGTGCTGTAAATTATCATTCCTTCAGTGACTTAAGAAACATTTATGTGTTTTCTGATCTACAATTATTAAAGCTCTGGTGATGCAATATAAAAGTCAGTGCTTGAAGAAGGAACAGAGAGCCAGTGGATACCTCCGCTTTGTATATGGCCTCTGCCAAAAATACTGACCTATAGATATAACAAGAATATTGGCAAGGTCTAGATGTATTTGAGTGGCACAAAGTATGCTGAATGGCAGATGAGCACACTGAGGGTGCACAGGTTTGTCAAGACATAGAAGCTATCTTTGAGCTGATAAAACTACGTCTGTGTGCCATCGTTCATTTAATGAAAGGAAGCATACAGTACTGCTTGAGTCCCGTGACAAAAAGTTTATTACCAAATAGTGCACTAGAAAAAAAAAAAAACACCCACAATGGACAGTACCTGAGCTGCTGAGTTCCATGTACATCTGTGTTTCTACACTACAGCATTTTGCTTTTTTTTGTTTAAAATTTATTTGGGGTTGGTTTTTTTAATTGGTTTTGTTTCCCACATAGTGTTCAAAGGCAATCTCATGCAGCACAAACCAAAATATTTACAGTGCGTTTTTGTTCTTGCTCTGTACTCTGACTAAAGGCAAAGTGAGGTTGCTATATGCTGAATCTGAAGAGGATTTTGCAAATAAATTACCACACACTTTTGTATTTTTGGTTGCCCCATGCAACTTGGTGCTGCTAGCAGCAAGAATTAGCAATTTCAATGTTTTGGGCTTATCTGAGCTCTGGAAAGTCTTACACGTATCTCTTAGAAGTAATTTAGCTGTACCACTGATGTTCAAGGGAGAATATTGACCACTTAATTTAGAAAGACAAGAACTACAGTTTCTCAGCACTACATGGCAATCCATGTACTACAGACTACAATAGACACCTTGTTGCTAATCCCAGAGATTAATTAGGAAATCATGAGTGGGATTTTGCTAGTGCAATCAGCAGCAATTTAACTCATTGCCTCTAGGCATCACTTGCCAATTATTTCAGAGGAATCTAACTTAAGTCTGTTTCCAAATGCTCTTTAAAATCCCTATTCAGCTTTATAAGACTTCAATTTGAAATTAAATGCAGCTGTATTTTTATTTACTTTTATGATAGACACAGACAGTTAAGGAGAAGAAACTCAGTTGTATATCTGATTTTTTTCCAGTATAAAGATGGGGGATTTTTTTCCAAACTGTTATTTAGCAGGAGATGTAGTAGATAGTAAGACAGAATCCCAGTAGGATGTTTACTGTTAGCAGAGCATTTGGAGCGGTTCCCAACAGAAAGAGCTTTCGTCAGTGATGCATATTGGAACATAATACAGGTTTTACCAACTCTGCAAAGCTATGAAGTCCAAAGTATGAAATGCTGCTGAGCTGAGACAAGAACTAAGCAGATGCAGCAACCTTGTGTTGTGTGGCTTAACTGTTCTGAGCAAAGATATGTTAAACCCTTATTCAGAGGCCCCATCTCCCCATGTCATTCCCTGTAGGAGCTACCACCTGAGCAGGTGCATTTTAAACCACCTCCTGACTGAACAGCCACCTGAAGGTGGACACACTGACTCCAACAGGAACAAGCTGGGGAGAGCTTTTTGCAAATTCTTTTTTCACCCTGAAACAGGAGTCTTTG
The DNA here is from genome assembly GCF_017590135.1 of Pyrgilauda ruficollis. NCBI lineage: Eukaryota > Metazoa > Chordata > Aves > Passeriformes > Passeridae > Pyrgilauda > Pyrgilauda ruficollis. Next base: position 875,236 of record NW_024512543.1, read on the forward strand.
TAAAGGACAAAGTGGTGTTCCCACCTACTTGCAATCCAAAATCTTAAATGTTAGTGCCTGCAAATGCTTTCTCAATAAAGAAATGTAGACAATTCCTCCCAAGAGGAATTGAGCCTCTCTCAGAGCCCTCTCTCAGTACACTTCTGTGGAAAGGTAGGTGGTTACAGCACCTTCTTGGGATCAGAAAGACACAAGTGGGAGTCCAAACCTGTGGGCACAGTTAACAGTCTCCACTTTGATCTGTCAGAGTCATTCAGATGCAGGAAAAACTCACGTTTCATGGGCCAGAAAGTGGGAACAAGAATGTTGGGAACAACATCACAGTGCTATTTTGGATATGTCTTCAATCAGTCTAAATCATACAAAGGAAAAAACTTCATACAAAGGAGAAAACTAAATACATATTAATTCACTTATTAAAATGCAATTCTATATGAGGAGGACTGCAAGGACTCTTTCTCTTCCCATATGTGTTCTATAAAGAAAAAAGTTGCTGTCGCTGCACTTCAAGATTGATTGACTCACCATATGTAGGTTTGCTTTTAGATTAGCATGCAGTTGAAACCCAGGAGGGAAGTTGTTCTAACTTTTGGATCCTAGCCAGGAAAAAATCCAGAACAAGGTGACAAGGTGATGGTGGTATAACCAAGGTGTTCCAGGGCATGGAGAGCAGCAGAACTTCAGGCTTGTGGGGAATTCTGGGGTCAAAATCTGAGGTCTTGGTTTGTCCTGAGAAATGATATGCTGGCACTTGCATCTGCAGGAATGGTGTTCCAAGTTTAGGCATCTGAGTTTATTCCTTTTAGATCTCAATTTTAAAGTTAGAATACCAGAAACCCAAGATAAAAGCTAATAAAACAGATGACAAATAAGACTGACCTCATATCTCTCTAGCAATGCAGAGAAACATTTCTTACATGCTCAGCTATTTAATTTTTCTGATCAAACATGTTTCTGTAACCACTGTCTATTTTTACAATATAAAAATCAGGTAGAAAGACTCAATAGAAAGTTTAAGGGATCTAATAATCTGTCTAACTCTCAGCAGGTCATTCATTTTTTATAGTCTTCTCCAATGGCACAGCTAAGCTAAACTGGTTTTTAAACCTCTGAAGGTGCTTACCACAAAAGTAGCATCAAAAAAGTATGAGAGAGGTAGATAAGAAATATCCTTAACACCAATATTGAATTTTCAGCAGTTAAAGATGGATTTCATGTTCATGTTTCAGTCTTCTGACCAGGCCTTTTTAACTGATGCCAAATATATACAATTTCACACTTCTAAGTTCACCCCTTTCTGGGATGTTAATTTTTAAACTAATATTTCTCTATAATTTCTTAGAGCTATTAGCTATTTTTGTGTTCAAACCAAAAGGTAAATAATCTAGTGATTTGGTGTAGCCTGAGTTCATAAAGTTCATGCAGGAAGTGCCATGCACACCAAAAAATGACACCAATGAAGGCATTTAAATACGCAGAAGTGGGGGCTTCCAAGATTGGCATTGAGTAGCTCTCCAAGACAGCTGTCTGGGACAGAAGTTCCTTTTTACAGAGCAGCCCATGTCCTCCAGTAATCAAAGGATCTTGAGCTTCAGCTCCTACTGTTCTGTGCATTTCTTTGCAGCTTCCCAACCTGCATCAGCTGCGGTTCCTGTGTGGTGCTGAACACTCCAATGCCCTGGTTAATCATGGTTTATCACCCCAATGCCCTGGCTGATCACCCCAATGCCCTGGTTAATCACGGTTTATCACCCCAATGTCCTGGCTGATCACCCCAATGCCCTGGCTGATCACCCCAACACCCTGGTTTATCACCCCAATGCCCTGGCTGATCACCAGAGCTCCTTACAGGAGCAGACCTTGCTGCTGTAACAGACAGACATTAAGATCAGAGTGGATCCTCTGTGGCATTTTCTGAGTGCACCAGAAGGCAGAACAGAAGAACCCAACTGAGACGCAAACTAGTCTTGTATGGTAAAACAGAATTAGCAGGAAGACAATATTCACTGTGTAAGGAAGAAAAACAAAACAAACAACACTAGAAGCTTGAAAACATTCGCCTCACTCTTCTGTGGTTTGAGAAGTGAAGTCTAGCACGGCAAAACAAAAATCAGACCTGCTTTTAATCTGTGAACAGCTCTCTTGATGAAATCTGTCATGTTTCTGGCTTCATTTTTTTCCTTGAGAAAAGAGCAAAAATGTTATTTTTCTTAAAGAATTTCCAAATGTTTTATCTTTATTAATGTTTCTATATAATGTAGTTCATCACCACAGGCAAATCTGTCTTGTTTGTTAATTCTTCCATTGTCAAAACAGCAAAACCAATTGTTTATAACATCATAAATCTTGGATATCAATCATAATATAGAGATTTCTCATTATGTATAGGATTGTCTCTTCTGATGTGTTTGAAAGGTTCATCAGGACTGTTCTTACAAGCAGTATTCTGTATTGAAGCACTAAGCTTATTAATGGCATTTGAATTTTTGAGTTGCTTTTTTTGCTGATTGTGGTTTTCCAGATGGTAAGAAATTAATCACTTAGTTTAAATATTTTTTAATGCTCTTTCTGCAAGTCTCATATTCAATACAAGATTTGGCAAGTCCTCTGAAGTTTGAGTTACTGAAGATACAGTCTTCTGTCCAACAAGCTGAAGATCCCTATTCCATCTTACTAAATTGCAAATAAGGAACAGAAAATCACTTGAAGGGAAGGGGGGAAAAAGGATGTAACAGAAGTGATTCATAGGTTAATTTAATTTAAAAATGCTAAGCCTCACTATGTCAGTCTTCAAAAGATCCAGTTCAGTAAATATGGTGACTTCAGATCTCTTTAGAAAGACGTATTCATCAGCTGTCTTTCTTCTCTTAAGCAGGACCAACAGAAAAAGACTGAGTGCTGCCACACCTGGAACACACATTTAAAAGAGCCTTTTCTTTCAGGTAACTTGAAGAAAGCAGAAAACCAAAATGAGTGCCACAGTGCTTCATGTGGCTTTTTTCTTTCTTGATTTTTGGGCTATTAGTGCTGTCATTTTTGAATTCGACTGGGGAAGGTGAAGAGGAAGCCACTTAAGTAATTGCTGCATCTGTGCATATTATGTAATTATTTAAAGGCTCTAAAAATGTGTGGATCCCATTTGTTCCATTGCACAACTATGACCAGGTCTAACACCACAAAAGGCAGCGCAGCTACAGAGCACACCACAAGAATGGGGGAAATGGGAAAAGCCAAGTGCTCCAAGTGACAGGCTTTTATGTTGGAAAGCAACATCATCTGCAAATATTTAAGTCAGAAGAAGGGAGCAGAGAAACAGCAATGGGCTTCAAGTCTTAAAAAACTGATGATCAAAGGGGGATTAGATCACAGGGAAGTATCAGATTGGAATTGTGCAGTCCTATGTAGCAGGTGTTTGGGTTCTAGTGGGACAAACACCATCTTGGGCTAAATCAGCTCCTCAAAAGGGTGTTCTTCAGATGCTTAGAGACACCCTTGCTTGGTCAGAGGTCACCTCTAGTACGACTTCTGTACTTTAAAGTTCTGAAAATAGCTGATTTAATAAAAGCCAGAACAGCACAGCCAGTTCAGTAAGAACATTATACCAGGTTAACTGCAATTAGCTGTTTTAGACAGCTGAATTTGCAAGCCTCCTTCAGCAACCACCCACCCCCAGCTGACATGCTGCCTAAAAGCCAGAGCTCACAGAATCCACAGCCATCCTGCTCACTTTGAAAGTATCATGAGAATCCTGGATTATGTTCAGGGGTGGGCTCTCATCCCTCTAGAAATTGTTTTGTTTCCCCACTTCTCTGCCCTGAGTAAAGGTGCTTTTCCAAAGCACCAAAGACCTTGTCCAGGCAGGAGATAGCTTCTCATGCATTACCAGGCAATATGAGGCTAACCCACAGCGTTCAGCAGGGTGCTCCAGCAGTGCCAGAGGAATACAGCACTCAAAAACCTCAACCCTCCAGGCAGCCTTCATTTTCCTCTCAGCTTTCTCTCCTTTACCTGGCATTTTCTTATCAATGCCTTCTTACCAGCCAAAAAACATGAGCTGGAGTTTCTAGGAGAATTACCTCTGCAAGCACTCCCTAGATAATCACCAACCTGGCTGAACTGAAGAAAAGGGGTAGCAAAGGAGAACAAGGGTATATCATTGATTATTTTTGTTTCTTGTTGATAAAAATTGCGACAACAACAGATATCTCTGACATTCCTATAGTTGATTTTGATCAAGACATCATACTGAATGACCTATTATGGGCTAAACTTAGAAAAAGCAACCGGGTTTTTTGTTTTGAATTTTGTTTTGAATTTAAATAAATACTGCATTCTTTTCTTTCTCCAGTTCTCAGTTCTTGCCAGGCCATGTTCCTTCATTTGCTACAATTTGCAGTTTGGAAAGAACATACCACTGAGGAGATCTGAATACACACGGTTATGTTTCCTTGCTACTATACCCTGCACCTAAGGAAGGTCCTTACATCTTTGGTGTTGCTATCCCTGATGTTGTACACATGTGAAAGATATCTTCAGTTACCAGTACAGTATTTGTGAAGAAAAAGAAAACTTTAGTCAACCTAAAAAAAAGTAAGGAAGAAAGCAAAAACTAATGTTCACCACATGCACTGCCTTGAGAATTCAGATGAATTTTCTATACTTCTATTGCTTTGGAAAAATGGGTAAACCGTTATTTTAAATAATTTACAAACTCCCCTGTTTTAATTTATGGACAAGTGCACGATTTTAACCTTAAACCAGAATACTAATAAAATCCCTACACAAAACCAGATATGTTTAATTTCAGCTTTTATTGCAATATTATCCCAGTAGATCCCAAGAACATCTGATTGAAGTTACCTTAAAATTTCTGCACTTAGATACAGAACCAAATAAACTCCACTGATCACAACAACCTTGAACTTGTGGGAATTCAGATCTAGATCCAGGCTTTGCAGCTGGATTCTATCCCAAGTTTAAATGTTACTCAGAATCAAAGTGTGTTTTGGCTGCACACACAGTTTACAGGAAATGTTGAATTCAACATTTTTTGTAGGTGTTCCATCCTTTAATTACTCCCAAATTTCTGCCAAACTCTTCATACCAGTACCTGAGTTCAGACTCTTGCTTTCTGTCTGAACTGACTGAAGCCTTAGCAGACACATCACTACAGAATGGACATTGTGGCACTGATTTGAATCCAGAATTCTCTGAACAACTGTTTCACATCTAAGTGATTGAACCAGTAGTGGGGTCGCCTCCTTGTTTATACGGGGGGGTGGGGGGGGTGCTGTTGGAATCACAGCCCATGACTTTATCATACAACATGAAAAGCCTTTGGGCTATCTTCTCAGCTGGGATAAATAAGCAAAGCTCTATTGGTTTCTGGGTGAATGAGATTATAATTCAAATCAGAAGCCTAGTGTTTGTTTATGCCATAACAAAGTATCACAGAAGTGTGTATCATAAGCCTTAAAACACTGCACTCAAGGACAGTAAAACCCACGAGTCTGAGCTTAGGTTTCAGTGACTCCAGTGAAGTTATGCCTATTTATTTCAGGATAGCAGTGCTGATGTGCACCAGCTGAGAATCTGGCTCTTTAACTCCTAAATGACAGCAGAAACCATTTACAGGGGGAGGGAGAAGGGGCTGGGCTGGGAATCAGCTTGAGTATAGAGCTGTATAGCTGATAAATGGGTATCAGCCATCTCTTAAAACAGGCAGGCCTGTTTCTTCCTAAAACGAAACTAGAGAATTAATAAACACACGCAAAAGAATAATACAAAAGATATGTTTTCTCAAGGAATTTCTAATGTGTACACTATGCTTCACGTTCCAATACAAAGCATTTTGACAGTAACATTCAACCAGTTTCTCATTTTATGTGCTTGCACACACAGCCCTTGTGATTCAAAACAAACTGCTGTATAAAATGCCTTTCAAAACAACCTATCCACTCATTTAAGCTGACAGCCTATGCTCACCTAAAAACAAAACTACGCTTTCTTCCACACACACCAAAAGCATCCCAAACTTGCCAGCAGTAATAAATTTAAAGGACAGTTTTTCCTGGTACCGCATCCACACAGCCCAGCCTAGTGGGAGATGATACAATATGTAACATTGCTGTGTTTCACAGTAATTATGTAAGAGAAGTCACATGTGGCACAAATGGAATGTATAACAAAGAGCAGAAGCATATGTTCAAATAAACCACTGGTTATGTCAAAACTAATAACTTGTTTGCTGTAGTGGACTCAACAGTAACAGGCCCAATGAGTCTAATGACTTTGCTACCGCTCCTCTTGCTCCTCATTGAGCAGGCTGGAGCTGATTTTTTTTCAGGGATTATGTTTATGCAATACGAACATATTGTTATTTGCTACTTTCTGCGTGATCATTTTGGCATTCTTATGAGAAGATGATGATGGTTCTGTCTAAATGTTTGGGAGGATTATCACTGACATGGGAAGTTATTAGGTTTGATGCAATATAGAGAACATTCACAGTCAGAAAACAGCATCTTTCATTTTTAGGAATGGAGGTAATTGTGCTTTGTGACAGTGCACATCCTTAAGATGTTATGTATCATTGCGTACTTAAAAAAGCAGCACACTTTTTATTGATCTTTCAATTTCATTTTGATTTAAAATGCAGATCTTTCCCTCCATTGAAATCCTAGCATTTTTATTTTAAAATGTATCGGCAAAAATCCATTTCAGACATATGCAGCACCGTAAATTACTTTTTGTGGTTGAAACAGTATTCGCTTATGTCACAGGTTGAACATCCTCCTTTATTAGAATGCTATTTATTGCCACCAGCTGCAGTGCTTAGCTAGCAAAGTTCTTGACACCAGCGATTGCTTTTCAGCACCAATGCTTCCGGCTGCTAACGGGGGCTTCTATTGCCAAATGCAGCCACTCCTCTTAAACTGTTCCTTCTGGTATACAGACAGCTCCTGTCACTGCTACCCAGTGCAGGAGCTGGGAGACAGGGATCTGAACCCACTGCTATGGAATCTCTTCAGCTATAAATCTCCTATAACTTTAAATGGCCTTGCCAAATACCACTAGCTTGAAAGCTGTCAAATGTGCTCAGGAAATCTACCGATCAGTAATGGATTTTTTTTCAAAATTAAGATGCGAGTTCAGCTTGTGAGCAAAGGGTGTCTTACATAACAAGCCACAGATTTAGCAAAAGCAAGAGTATTTCTGTATCTATCAAGTATCTAGCCAATGTTCTCTATTTCATTAGATTTTCGAGCAGGGAGAAACCAGACAAAGGTAATTACTCTTCTTCTGTTAAGAGCTGCTATTACTCCTGCATGAACAGCTAGCACTGCCTTTTTCTTTTGCCTCTGCCTGTGGCAGCCAGGAGAACTAAACAGGAGCAATATAAAAGTGGCAGTGTCAACAGCTGTCCTACCAAACATTACGTGTACCTCACAGAGTAAATCTTCAAAGCAGTAGCATGTGTTCTGCTCCTGTGTATGCAAATCCTGTTATTTTATTGATATCATTTGCACACATGCCTTCTTCACAGCTGAACCCTTGAAAAGCCATTGCATATAATAGGGCTCAACTAAGCAACAGAGGCAATCAGTGACAGGAGGAGACTGAACTCCTTTAACATGGAAAGAATTCCTTTCCTCCCTCAGAAAAGAAACACCCAGTAGGTCAAAGAGGAAGGTTTCTCTGCAGTATAGCACAGACAAGCCTGTTATACAGATGCCTGAACCACTGGAATCTACAATTTAAAAAAAAAAAAAAGAAGTCAAGCCCAGTCTTCATGGACACAATTTTTCTCTTTGCTTAAATAAAGGAATGAACAAATGTACATATTTTTGTCTATGTGTATGTTTAAAAACCCTAAAACATTCAAACTAAAATCTTTGCAGGGTTAGGCTATGCCACACGAGATAACTTAGCTGGCAAACATTCTGAAAATATTTTACTCACTGTGAAAACTGATAAAAGTAGGTGCCCTGTTCATCTTACAGACAGACTACAAAAAATATAATCTTTTTTCTGGCTGTAAGGAAATTCCTTTTCAGATTCAGAGAGTACAAGAGACATCTGAAAGCTGGAGTTACTTAAGGGTCAAAATACAATTGCTCTTTATTTCTTATCTTTGTCCCTGCAAATAACCCAAAAACATTATTAGCAAATTACTTTCTCTTTCATATCTTTAAACTGGAGATAAGTATATGTTTCCACTAAATGACTTATAAAAATAAACTGGCATAGCCGTTTGACTTAAAGTCAGACGTGTGACTGAGCGGCCTTCATAAAAATTACTATTTCCTTTGCATCTGTATTTTCCTTGGGCGGGCCAGAGTTTGGGCCATAGTCTGCCCTACACACCCCACCACTGCCACTTCCCCACCACTGGAATAGGTCCATTCCATTACACCAATCCCACTCTAGCCTTTTCTTTGGGAAGTGCAAGACAAGATATGATAATGTAACATCATGAAGAATGGGTGTCTTAAACAACTCTCCTCTATTCCAGCTGGACTTCAGCCAATTCAAATAGATGAATGAGGGCCAACAGACATATTAGTGCAACCCTGTATTTAAAGCCAAGTTATCCCCTAAATGACCCTAGAGTCAATTTATAGATGCAGAGACTAATGTGCAATAGAGTTCAGAAATACTCTAAAGCCTGTCTTTGAAAATGCCTTGACACATACCACTGGGAGTACTCTGAGGGGGCAGAAAGAGACAAAACACATAGATGCTTAATTTACATATTTGTCCAGTGTCCTTTTTGGTGATTGTTATTTTGCTTTTTGAATTTCTTTTTGTCACTTCGTAATTAAGAAAAAAAGATATATATATATATATATATATATATATATATAAACAATGTAAATGAAACCTACCAAGTTTAATTCTTATTACAGTTTAAAACCATCATTAATTCCTACAGACAAGTTCTCCCCTAAGGAGTTCAGTAGTTCAGCAGTACAACTCTTCCTCATCCCTACAGATGCGACAAACACCCGGTTGCACAGTGCACAAGCAGTGTCCCTGTTTGCAGTGGTGAACAGAAGGCCTCTTAGTTCCCATCGTCCTAAAGCTCTTCCTACATGAATACACCACCTCCTTCCCCACTAATGATTTTCCATGCTGTGGGGTAAGTAAGGCAAAGCAAGATATTTTCAGAGCAAGTTAGTTATAAAAACAAGCTCATAAAAAAAATTGAGTAACAAAAAAGACACGCAGATGCAGCATCAACACCTTATGTAATTATTTTCTTTCAGTCAATTAGGACCATTGATGACATTTTTATACCTAAGCTTCTTAAATATATCTTGAAACAAGTTTCTCAACTTTCTCAAACATGCAGACGATACATATAGCAAATAGCAATTAATTGTTGCAACTGAGAGGAGGGAGTTAAAAAAAATACTATCCAGCATTAAAGTGAGTTTAGTACATTTTATGGCAATTTCAATAAGTTCTGTTACATTCCTATAAATAAATGTTATAGTTATGACAATCAGAGAGCTCTCGGTTGTCTGGTCATTAATGTCATGCTTTCTTGTAGAAGAGCTCACAATTATCCACAGCTTTCTTTTCCATGTAACACCATTTCCCATATAAACATCCTGCTTTCGTGTTTTAGTGCTTGAGACTGCCACTGTGCATTACCGTAGGAGTACGAGTTACACAAACATCACCACAAGATCCTGGTGCAGTAACACAAGTGGCCAGGTATTGACTTCCATGCCACTGACTCCGGGAGTCAATAACAGTCTCCAAGCAGTTGATTTACAAGCCAAAACCCTCCAATGATCTCTGAGTTAAATGCAAACAAGAAAGGGATGAAAGGCTATTGTGGGTTCTCCCTGAAAGGTAACTGGTCAGTGTGGCAAGCAGGACCCCCTTCTTTCATTTGCTCCTTTGCACACAATTATCCCCACCAGTAGCAATAGCCAAGGATGACACCTGACCACTGGATAAATTCATACCATTCATGCCACCACATCAGTTGCACCAGACATTAAAACGAACCAACCACTCCACCAGTTTGCAGACTGAGCAGTACAAAGCTGTGATACCTTCAGCTACCTGGTACAGGTCATTTTTATGCTGTAGGACAAGCTTTTCAAGTGCCCAAAGCAATCCGTCTATCCACCTGAGAAGCTCAACTGAACAGCCTAACTTTTAGATGCAAGCATTCCAACCTCCCAGTAAGTCACTGCCAGAGAATTTCCAGAATCTTTTGCAATGGCTCCTATTTAGAATATTTATAACTATCCCTAAAAATTAAGACAGGAGCAATTTAAAACTAATGGCTGGATTTTCAACAGTAAGACAGAGGGATGTCTAGAGGCTTCAGGTTTCTGTTTCCTTACTTGAGAGAGTTAGATGGTCATGTTTTCATAAATGCTCAGCATGCACTTTGAAAAATATTAAGCCTTATCTGAGTGCTTTAACAACTAAAAAAAAGATGCATTGAAGCAAAACAAGGTCCTGCCTACTATAAATACCTTTTTTCAGTTCACCTGAGGATGGAAAATTTGTCCAGTTGCTTTGTGACAAGCACATGAATGGAGCAGACAGTCCATAGTCACATGCGGTTGAAACCTCATGGCTGCAGACATGCCAACAAAAGCAAGAGCACTCCAATATATCAGTTACTCAAACCAACTAAAACCATATAATAGCCAGGTATTCCTTAAAATTCTAGAATCCAGAACAAATATTCTACTGATGGGAACTGATAACCTTCCATACTCTAGCAATCTAAACAACTGCCTGAGTGCATGGGTGATCAGTTATCTTAAGATGAAAATCATCGTGCAGAGAATGAAGAAATAATTTAAAAGACAAAAACAAAAAGAGAAAAAAATATAAAGGAAGAATATAGAAGAAAAAAGACAAATTATGGGACTACCAAAGAAAACACAGTTTTGCTGTCTTTATGGAAGACCCAGATAGCGTGGGACAATAAACAGACACTACTCAGGAACTGCGAGTTCATTTTGCCAGAGAAATGTATGGATATTTCACTTGGATCCAACCAGAAACTAAAAATTAAATGCATGCAATAATATAACAGAGTGTCTGAATATTGTTTGGGACTGTAAACTTACATATTAAAAAACTTCTGTTCAAAAACATTCCAGAAAACAGAGCTGCAGCATCAAAGTATGAACAGTGCATAGTATTCAATGTGAAGAAGGACAAGTCAGTGCTAATGGGAAAGAGGGACTGTACTGTGGGAGCTGGAAACCAAAATCAAAACAACCTTGCTTTCACTAGATCTCAAAGAATAATATTTAATTTAAGTACTGGCATTATAGAAAGCCACAAAAAATGAGACTCCCAGCACTGGAAGTGAGAACATATTTCATTTCCAGCCAGAATACTAGATCTGTTCCAAAGCTGAGTTACTGGAAGTCTTCCATTATCTCCAGTCTTTTTTTTTTTTTTTTTCATTTTATGTCCCTCTTATTTTCAAAATGAGTGAGCAGGTATTTCCCATGTAACCCCAAGAATTAGAAATACACAACATATACATTTATTCATTTCAAAAATGTAAAATATTAAATTCAATTCTCTCTAAAGAATTATATTTAGTATACACCACACTGCTGAAATAATTTAAGCATCGTTTCAATTAATATGTTTTAATTCAATTTCTCCAGTATTCCAATACTCTTCTGGAAAAGGAAACAAAAGGAAAAATAGCTTTACAAATCCTCCAAATGCTATACCCATGCTTTAGTAAACAAATGATGCTATAATTATTATTTTGAGAATATTACTATGTTAAAAGAAAAGCACAGTAGATAGATGATTAATCTTTAATATTAGCTAAACCAGAAACACTGCTAGATGCAGTACTGTATTAGTACAAATATAAGATTTTATCTGACAAACTTGTACTAGATTTTTATTTAAAGAAAAGGATTTGTTGATCATTCTAGGAATTCAAATCGTTCTTTAGAAAGCAAAGTGTCATTGGTGTACTTTAAGACATTCATTAACAATTGTAAACCAGAATAATCATGGCCACAGAAGAAAGCTGTGTACCCACCAGGCTTTATTAGAGTTGCAAATCACAAGCAATGGACTGATTCCCAATTTATTGTCTCCACAAACTTAAGGAAAAACAAAGAGCTGAAGGCATCAGTGAAACACAGTAATATGCTTCAAGATAAGTCCTTTCAAAAGGGTATTTCTATCTAAAGTTATAAGAAGCTAATCAGCAACAGCAAAACAAGCTCATTTTCAGCATATAAACGCACACTCTAAGCCAAGTAAGAAATAGAAAAACCCTTTTAATTTGTCCCACAAAGATATTTTCTTTATTTTTCTGGTTTGGTGAATACTAAGAGTGTGGTATCATGAGTTTCTGTTTCCACGAGTGCTGCAGTAAAGAGGCTTCCTTTAGACTAGCCCAGATAAATTTTCTAGCTTACTACTGCAATAGGCTCTCCAAATGGTTTACCCAAACCCCAGGCAGGGACACCATTTGAAATGTCTCTGTAGAAGTAAGAGCAAACGAGAGGTCCCACACTAAAGCAGTGCACTCCCCCTGCCACATCCCAGGACACAAGTGGTGGATGTTGGCCACCCCACTCACGCAGGCGGTGCTCGCTCACCTTAGAGCTGAGGTTCACTGAAAGCTGCCCGGCAGCTGGAAGCCTGGGTGGGATTTTCTCTTGACCTTTAAAGCCAATTCCCTGCTGCACTTCCAGCTATTTACTGCTGCTGCAGGGAGGAATGATATTTCCTTGTAAAAGTCCTTCTCCATAAGAACCGAGGTCTGCATGGTATCAACCCTCTGCTGAGAGCTGCAAACACTCATGTGTTAATTGCTTAATTGCTGCCCTGATAGTACGGGGGGGAGTTTGCCCAGAGCTAGTGTTTTATAGAATCAAGCCCAAGGGTTGCTGCAATAACTAAGAATAAAGGGAGTCCATAAATAAAGCCCTCTTCAGACAGAGCAAAGAGCTGTTTAGTTCAGCCTCTCTCTGAGTGGCTAATGGAGTATATTTGAGGGGAAAAGCATAGGAACAGAAGCTTACAACACAGTATATAAAACATCTTTCCCTACAACCCCTAATGCTTTCTGCAGCTTAGAAACCTCCTGAGCCAAAAGGAATAGATTCTTCTCTTTTCTTAAATCTTCCAGGTTAAAAAGCAGCCAGTGGTAGACCTGCTTTCAATAAAACCAACACACAAAGGCCCTGGGTGCTGTGAACCTGACAGCAATTTACAGCCATTTAGAACAATGAGTGAGCCTATTGCCAATACACACTAGAAGAGCATGATAAATGCAGAACAAAATTTAACATTTCAATCTAGATTATTAAAGAAAACAGTACTTCATCCATCAAATTTATATCTGTCCTATCTGGGTATTTATCAGCATAGCTCTGTGCTACATAAGAAGAACAACAAAGGCAGTGGCAGTAGCCCCATAAGCTTTGCAATAAGCTTGCACTGTGTCTATCTCTGCAGAGGTGTGCTTAGCACAGAGGAGCTTTTACTGCCGTGTAACTCCAGCTAGTCCTCAGCATCCATCAGCATGACAAGTTACTTCGTAAGATCAGGCTGCTCTTGTTAGTATGTATTTCCATGAGCATGAGAATTAAACCATTTCTGAAAGAACAAAATGGTTGGGGTTGGGCTTCAGGTGGGTGACAGTGCAGCCTGCTGTCCTCTCTGTTATATGGTACACTCTGTGATGTGTGCTTGGCTCCCTGCAATGCACTGATATGTTTATTAAGTTCACTATTTTTTTAGTAAGAATCATTTACAGGCACTGTATTATGTCCTATTAGAAAGAAAAGCCATTGTATTTAAACATGAATATGCTAGGGAGTTCATTTTAAATTCCCTTACTGTACACATCACATGATATTTTTTCAATTAAACTGATTCAGTATTGGAACAGGGCATAACTATGTTTCCTTGAGTACTCTCACAGGCAGTTGAACATCTGGAGATAAAAAAGCAACAATAGAAGAGTTGCCATACAGTTTCTTCATATCAAGCTGAACAAAATTCCATAGTCCCTACACGCTGCTTGAAAGTAGGTATCAAATATCTCTGAGAAAGGAGCCATAGGATTTGAGACTATGAAGATAGAACAAAGGGTTATGAAAATGTGTAAATATGTTCAAAAGGAAATTCTAAAGCACCATTGTTGTCATCTGCAAGATGTGTTTCTTTTCTGGGTTCCAGCTTCCGTTGCTTTTAGTGTAAAGTGTATGTTGCATTTTTGCTACTACTTACACTGTATGCATCTCAAGGGTTTGCTTATTCTTAATTAAAATTAGATTAATGAAGTTTATTCTCAGAATTTTTAGTGTCTTCTGAAAGCCACTGTTTCCAGGAAGAGGCCTACACCAAGACAGAATTGGGAAAAAGCATAAGGAGTATAGGGAAGCAGGGACAAAGAAAATAAAAAAGGAACTATCTGAATAAGCTTCATGTCCTACCAGCTTAAAGGCAATGAAGCTGTTTTCACCTATTGCTATGGTCCACAGGCACTCCCCAAAGCTGTAACTTACATTCATTTTTTTACATGTTTTAGATGCAAAGTAATTCTGCCTCAAACACTGTTGACTTGTACAAGTTGGTCCTGGTCAGCACAGCACAGAGGGTCTCAGTGACCTTGGCTGAATTGTAACGGGGAAGTTTTACACTGGTGAGTTGTTTTGGAAGGAAATAGAAGCCATGAGTTAGCATTTTTTGCACTGTCAAACACCTTTCTATCCTTTCTCATCTCTTTCACTTTTAACAGGGGTGGTTAGAATAATCATACCTACAGCTGTGACTTCCTATGCCCTTATCTTTACGTAGGTTCCTGTATATAAATGTAAATAAACATGAGGTCTGCTCTTACCTGAGATGGCCTTGGAGCTCTTTTCAGAATCAAAATAGTGTTAGAAATTCAGGCGGTTACTTTTTTTAAAAATTTCCTTCAGAATCAGTATGCACTTTTCACATATCTAATACATTTTATTACACTGTCTCATTGGACATTAATGAATTTTCAGGAAGGAACCATGTAAGGACTGTAATGATTAGTGTTATTTAAGGGAAGATTCATTCAAAAATAGGCTAATGATGTAGCCAAGTTTATTCAGGTGTCAGTGGCCAAATGAGACATAAAACCTCTGAGCCCTAACTCACAGATGATCACTCAGATCAACAGCTCCTTGGTGCTGTTTCAGAAATACCTTTTTATACCTTTTCTGAAATACATTTAGCATCCAGATAATTAAATTAAGCACTTTCATGCTAGTTTCATCTTGATATTTTACTTTCAAGATTCAAGCCAAGCAGTTACCCATCTCTTCCAAACGTGTATCTGAAGATGCATTAGCAGAAAATCATTAAATTAAGCAGCAACAGAAAGATACAAATGCTGAAGTGAACAGCAGTTTGCAATTGTTTCCATGTATCCAAATGTTTTCTATGCCTCATACACTGAGACTGATTGGGACAAAATGTTGAGAGTGTCTGGCCAAATTCTGCTGTGACAGGAAGTGAAATGGTTTGCACCTCTTTGTCAAAGCCAAACTCACTTTTGACTGAGGACTGACACCATGCCTTTGTGTCATTAACAGTTAAGAGTTTCAAACACCATATTCCTGGATATATGATCTTGTACTACACATTATATTGCATTATATTATATATGATATTACAGACATGGCTAAAGCCCCACATTTACAAAGGTAGGCAGTGTAAAATAAGGTTACACCCCCTTGCCACTACAGCAGCCTTTGGGAATGCAGAGACCCCACGATGGAGAAAGCAAATAAGTGTTAAACAAGGTGCACCCAGGGACCAGGGCTGTGGTGTGGTCAGTTCCTCCAGTAGATGGACTGTTGATGCTGCGTCATCCATGAAAGAAAGGTATTGGTTTGGCCAGCTGTGTAACTCCACTTGCACTTCAGATGCTGCAGCCTTGAAACGCAGCTAGCCCACTGGGTATGAAAATACAGTGCTTGGTTCAACTTATTATTTTAATTTAAATGGGCTCAGGAGATGAATTATCACTCTGGATAGAGATACCAGGGCTAATGAGAGCAAATGGCTTGGTGTTCCTAAAGTTCTTCTGCAGGTGGGGTACAGTTTCCATCCTTGGATTGCCAGGATAGGACTGAGGGCTCTGGATCCGAGACTCGGGGCAATGCCCACAGTCCATATGTATAGATGGATGACAGGAGGATTTGGCTCAGTCCTATTTCATAACAGCTCTTGGTTCACATGGACTTTTCAGCAGTGTTATCCTTAGTCCCCAAGAATAAGAAGCCTGTGGGAGTGCAAAGGAAATATATACGTTCTTCCCAGACCTCTCTTGGACAGAGCCCAAATTCCTCAGTGTAGGAGGGCTATGAGGTTGAGATTTTGGAAAAAGGTTCTGACAGACACAGCCAGCTGGAAAGAGAGTGATCCACATGCACAGTTCCTTCCAAAGATGAATCAGGATGAAATGATTTTACATGTTTTTTCATTGTCCTTCCCACCTTGTAAACATTCCCAAAGCCTGTCTGTAAGCCCTGCATAAAGAAGTGCTAATATCCATATGTCAGTACTGGAAATAGTTTTTCCCACACCTAAAGAGCCAAGTTCATCCCATATGTAACTCCCCTCATTTTAGTGGCTTTGCAGGAGGAAGGATACTGTCCCAGTAAGTCCACCCAAAAGCTGCAGATCCTGCTGAAAACAGCTGTCTACCTTGTGAGAGGGATGAATCACCACAGACCTCAGTCGCTCAGGCCTTTGCAATAGATTCCTCCTCACTTCTGTGTGCAATTCTGCCTGCAAATCTCTGAATTGTCTGGACACCAGCTGCTTCAAAAGCTTAAAAGCCTCATTATAAGAGATAAGGACAGAAGAGCAGCCCTTGGTCTCAGTTCCTAAACTATGTCCATTGAATGTGTATCTGTGCTGTAGTTGTACTTTGTTTATCCTACTGCAAGGCATTTCTTGATTAGTTACAATCTCCAGGAAGAACTGTTATTCTTTCTGGTACATTTCTTGATTTTCAGAAAGGAGCAATGAGTATTCACCCTTCTTTGCTCTGACAGTTACACACTGGATCCAGGATGTAGGTCAGGGTGAACCAATGCACCTAGAGGTATTAAATTGCTTCAGTGTCTGGCCAGTAAATCTTGATCCTGTGGTCAGGAAAAGCTGAATGCCAGCTTTGCAGTAAAAATGGACCAGCAGGGAGTTTGAGAGAAGCTAAGGGGAAAATTTTCATAGCATCATAAGGGAATGTTATTTAACAAATTCTCTTCTATTACAATGATTCCGTGACCCTGGTGATGCCTTCCAGTCTTATGTTGCTATAAATACCTTGCCTGAGAACTAATTCCTCTTGACAAGCTGACAGAGCTTCAGCACACAATAGAGCATGTCACCAGTTACTTTATCTTATGGCTAACATTAGCATTTGATTTTTGTTTTCTGCTACTGTTGTTCTGGACAGCAAGGTACTGTTTTTAATATTACCAGTTAAGAATTGTACACTTTGAGTAAATATACTTGCAACTTCAACAATGGATGTTCTAAATTAAAAGATCTGAAAGTAACATTCCTATGCTTTAAGCAAATAGTACGTTCTAGGTATCTAAATTATAAATGTAATTATAAATAAGTACAAATTCCACTTAAAATAATCTGCTTGGGACAGAAGTTCACCCTTACAAGAATTGTAACATCAGACATCACAATTAATCTTAGCTAAAAAAATAGTAGAGGAAGGGTCTTCAGAATGAATGTAGATTGGTCATTTTAATCACACTAGAGCTTCATAGAATTTGCTTTTGTGATGGAATAAAACATGAGACTACATAGTTGTATGAAAATTATTTTCATGAGCTGTGCTGAGAAAGAGATAAACAAGAAAAATCTGTCACTCTCTTGGATATTGAAATATATATATACACAAAAACCTATTGCTATTTCCTGGCAGGGAACATGAGGAGGGAGAAACAGAGAAGTTAAGGTGAAACTATCTATAACTAATTTTCCTGTGCCCAGATAGGATCATGAAGAAAAGTCATTTTTGCGGCCAGCCTCTCTCATCCTGCTCAACAAGTAAGACCTTTCTTTCTTCCAGTCTGTTGCATAGTACTCTGTGTGGTGTGAGATTAGGGCTTCTTCAAGATGTTCTTTGTCCTTCCCATTTTTCCTAATGCAACAAGGCAGGGAGTTGTCAGGATTTTACCAGGCAATAATACAACTGGTTTTTGTTTTTTTTTTAGTCTAGATATACAAATGCCTCCTTCTCTGCATGTTGTGACACAAATCCCTTAGCAAAAACTTCATTTCATTTTTCTTTGTTTTAGCTTTCTCAAAAGGTATCCCTAAGCACCTAAAATCCTAATCCAAAGGTCACCTCTTCTAATTTAGGCATCTAAATTTTTTCTGTAATTAATGCAACCTTACTATCATATCTCACCTACCACACACTTGTCTCAGGATCCTCCTCCTCGGCATGTTTAATCTAATTCTAAGACAAATGAGTTAAGTAAGTGGACTGCAGAGTAAAAGAAGGTGACCAGTACAGATAAGATGTTTGACTTTTAGACAACTAAAATGAAAAAATATCAATACCAAGCTTTGTTCCATTTGTTTCTGTGTAAGTCTTCACATGATTATCTATATGAGGTATTTTAGATGCCAAAATTAACGATCTTTTTCAGCCCAGAATATACAGATGACAGCAGAAGACATGTTCCTTTGTGTGTGTCACCAATGATTCCTTCCAATCAATTTCAGTCATTTGTTCCAAATTATTAGTTTTGCTCTAGACTTGCTCTACAGCCAATGAAGAAAGGCAAGTACCTTAAGAGCAAAGTCTCTGGGTGTGCCTGCCTTTCTCCAGTGACAACAGAAGAAGACTGAAGCTTCTACAGTCCCACCTTATGTACTTCAGTTCAATGATGGGATGAATCCAAGTACGGAGGCTGCAGTGCTGGGGCTTGTAGTAAATTTGAACTCCATGTTAAAATCTCACAAATATCATATAAATCATATGTGTCAGCTGTGTTTGTGTGGGGGTACTCGTGCTTCATGTATGCATGCACAGTTTTTGTATGCTTCTACTAGAACAAAGTAAAACATGGTAACATTGCCTGTGAAATAGTGAAGCTGGTTTTCAGAAAGATGTGGAAAACCTTTGCATGCAGACCTCAGCTTAAATTATTTCTTAGAAGTGAGCTTTATCCAGTTGTACAAAATGGAATAATATTTTGAGAGCAAATCAAATGTAATATTTTATTTTATGGTTAAGTATAATTACATGCTGAGACCATTTGACTCGATAATAACAGTAACAACAACAACAGCAACAATAGCAATAATAATAATAACAATAACAATAATAATAAATAAAGCAGCCCCTGATAAGATTTATTGCCAAGACTAATATTGTCAGTGACATCCAGATCAGCAATTGTTACAAGCAGTGGACACAAAATGAAGTTGTCTGGTTTTGACAACAAAATATTCTGCATTTAGCAAAGGCATATGTTTCAAACTCAAATGACTTCAAATTAAAGCAAAAAATGTTTTGAAGTGTCGTCATTTGATAATCATTTGCTTTAAAATAAGCAACAGATTTCTATCTAATGGGATCCACATCTTTAACAAGTGAAGCAACATTGTGACAAACAAAAAACAACCTGCTCTAAAACATAATTCCAAAATAAATTACATCTAGCTGTTTTGTTGTTGTTGTGCTCTGTTTTCCTTTTTTGGCCGCCTGTAGAGCTCCCACAATTTTTTCATTGCTACAATGACAAATGCTATGAGAAAAGACCTGGGCCACTGCCAGAAATCTACTCTAGACTTCAGTATATGTTTCTGCTTTCAAGAGTCAATTGTTTTCCTTCTCTCCCAGGGGTCACTTGCTACCTTATTACCAGAAAGAATGACCCCTTGACAGCACAATTGAGATCCAGAAACTCAACAAAATCGTAACCCCTCCAGTGGCATCAGAATTGTAATCAACAGCAGTGGGTCTGGAAGACAAATGTACTTGTATATAAGGCCACCATCTTAGAAAGTGGCTTCTCTACTTGCAAAGAAACCTATCTCTATTTGGTTTCTTTGATATTTTTATTACCCCTTTCTTGTAACCTTTTCATTGCTAGTGCTCTCAAGGCAGGAGTGTTTTCACTGTGTTGGAATTACCTGTGCTCATTTTACACAGTTTGCTGTCTATTCCTTCTCTTGCAATCTGTGCTGTGAAGCACATGACTTAGAGATGGGAGCCCCCAGTTACTATGGATTTCTTCTCTTATTCAGCTTAATTCACTAGCAGAATAGTTGTTCCTGCAATACCCTTATTGCCTCATAAGAAACACGAGTACAGAATCTCCAGCCTTGAAGCCACAGAGAAGAATGAGCTTGAAATATTAAGGAGAACTTTACAGAAAATATACCTTGCCCTTGCAAGGGCATGCACTGAAATAGTGCTATACAATAATATTTCTCAAATACAGTTATTACTAAAAGTATTAAACTTATTTGCTGGATCTTTTTGCATACCCAAGATCTGCAAAACCTAGGTTGCTTCAGATAAATACAAGAAAATATATTCTGCAGCACAAGACCCTTGATTAGTTATTATATTGTACATGTGGAACCCCGACCCGGAGTCATCAGGTTGCCAAAAACTGCTCCTCTAAATTGCCTAAAGGGCTTTTTTGAAAATGTTAGCAAACTTTCACAAAATCTCAGTGTGAATTAAAGCTTGAAATGTTTCTTATTCTGGTGATTTTATTACCAGAATTACTTGACATGTGTGCTAGAAAGAATTTTTTTAAGACCATCCAACCACATGGTAGAAAACAAGGTACCCATGAACGAAAGCACTGCTCCCAGATGCTCTGCCATCTGACTATCATTACACAGATATTGGGAAATAGTTCAGATAATTGTAGGAGAAAGTTCCTCAAGATATACAAGGATAAAAAGATCTAAAAAACAGACAAAAGCCGAGAGCGTGGCAAAACCCAAGTGTACAAAATCCCGGCCTTTAGCAGAGATTTGGGTGAATGCAGAAATTTTCAGAGACAGGAGTCTTCAAACAGCATCATGGCCTGAGGTGCAAAAAGCCCAGCAACAGAGTTCTGCTGAGCATGCGCTGGGAAGAACAAGAAAGCATGAGGTCAAAAAAGAAATGGAGTTGTTACCTTTCTCAGACATAAGTCATCACATTTCACAAACAACAAAATAAAAGGTATTAGACCCCTAAGTGATCCCTGGATGGAGCAGCAGATGGCCAGCCTGGCACCTTCAGAAGAGAAGTAGCACAAATAGCAAGAACGTGGTTTTTCCTACACTGTCCTTCCAACGAGATGTCACCATAATGCAGAGAAGGTGCCAAGTCCTTGCCCAGCTTTCCCTGCTGAGGCACAGCAGTTCTGCTACAGACAGGCAAGAGGGAGGAGGCTGTGAAAATGGCTCTTCTGCCCCAAAAACCAGGCTGTGGTCTCTGGTAAGAGCAGACAAAGTAATGTTTTGAGTTTTATGTTGCTGCCTCACAGTAAGCTCTATGTGACTGAGCTCTTCCCCTGTCAACAGTCACACTGTTGGCAAGGCAGAGTTGTCTTCTCTGGCAAACAGGCAGGCAGAGTTGCTTCACACCTGTGTTTTACTTCTGCAAATCAAAGGGCAGGATTGAGGCCCTAATTAATAACCAAGAGGGGAAAATTGACAAGAGTGTCTTTTGGCACTAGTATCAAAAAACATATGGCCTCTTATTTTCTTACATATTAGGTCACATCATTTTAATTTCTATCCAAAAGCCCAGAAGCAAGTTACATGGATTATCTGCACATGTTCAAGTACCATACATTAAAAATAACATGCTGAAATAATGCTGTCAAAGTATTAGACTTACCTGACTGATGGAATATTCTTCTATAAAGAGCAGCTCTAAGCTTCCCTTAAACAGAATGAAGGAAAATCCAAAGATAATAATGAATAAGAAAGCAGCTTCTTCTGCCAGACCCATCAAGTTAAATGGCTCTTTGTATTGTTCAAAATGTGTACAATATTGTGTTCTGTGGCAGAGGGTAAAGAGAGGGAACTTCCAGAGACGTTTTGATGAAACAACAAATAAAAATAATATTTTGACAGAGAGAGCTCATCCTATTAAAAAAAAAAAAAAAAAAAAAGGCATTTCTCTGACTTAAACAGGAGTTACTTTATTGAGGTTGCACGTGGAGCCTCACAGTAATACTTAAAGGAAATGTGCCATTAGCAACAGAACATGCAGAATGACTGAAGACCCTGAGTGCTTGGCATCGTTTGAGCTTAGTTCTAAATACCTATGAGAGACATTTTTGGAATATATCTCCTGAAAGTAACAACAAGGATTTACTTCAGCAGTAGCTTGTGCATGCTGATAGGTTGAATCGGTGCTCATATACCAATACAAAACATGCAAAGTTGGGGGGGTTATTTCTTACACCAGTATTGGAATTTATTTGCCCTCCTGATGAAATGTTTACCTCACTCTGCCTCATCAATATTAACCTCACAGATAAACAGATCTTCATATTGACAGAATAGAGAAGTCAATATCACCTTATTATTATTTAATAAGTATTTCATTGTCAGTAACTGAGTGAGAACAAATATCTGTGCAGTGTAATGGCATGCACTTTAATTTTGCAAGGTTACTGTCTTGACACAAGAAAGCCAACCCACAGTAAAAATCCCCCAGTAATATCAGTGTATAAAATGACGACATGTTGAAGGACATTTAAATTGAAGAAAACAAGGGTTTTTTTAGTCCCAGTTTTGATATACAAATGTTGGATGTGTTTTACTGTGGCTTCTGACTATGATTGATAGGAGATGCATCAATTTCAAGGTTTGTGAATTTAAGTAAATTGTTGTCAGTGGTATCACTTCTTCTTTTTTGTATTTTTTTTTCAAATTATCTCCTTACAGAGACTAGAGTACTACAAACTGAGACAGGATACACATAAAGCATCAATTTAACTTGAATATCCACTTACAATAGTAAAAAGAAAATAGTTGTGGTAAGAATGTGAGTACATCAGAGTTGTTCAGAAAACTCCAGAGTATTTAAAAAAAACATTGTTTATGGTTTTTCTTCTAAATAGTTTTTGCTGCTTCAATTTGGAAAATACTTTTCTTGTCTTTCCTTTCAAAGGAAAAATATAATATTTACTTTAAAAAAATAAAGGTAGTAGGAGTAGATCTTAGATATTCTTTTATCTTTGTCCTCAGAATGTAATTCCATTAATTATACATTAGAAAAAAATACTCTTATACATGAGGAAAAAATATAATCTAAATTGTATTAACTCTTTGCAACCTGTGGGGAGTTTATGTACCCTTCTTCCCTTCATACTAAAGCTTTACTTGACTAAAAAGCCTGAAAAGTTTTCTTTAAAATTGTGCTTAAGCATCATACAGCAAAGCTTGCTATGGATCCAATGCTTTCAGAAATTAGCTGTGTCTGATTATAAACTAGTTTTCCCTAGGTTGCTTCTTATCTGATGATGTCTGACTCAGGATGTGGTGAAATGCACAGATATTTTTTATTATATTTCCCAACACATGGTCATGACCCGTTTCCATGTATAAGTGTGTTGTGTCTGTGTATCTACACGCCTGTCTATATGCATAGAGCAATGTATATGCTGTTTGTGTGTGGGTCTGGTTTTAACATCAGATTCTGTAAATGAATAAAGATACTATCTTCATTTTACTGTTCTCTAAAGGGGCAACATGGAATGGATTCTGTAAATCTAACTATACATGTTGCTGATTAAAAGCTGATGGTAACAATTAATATACAAGGGGACAGACTAGTTTTTCTTCTAACATTTTTTTGAGAGAAAAAAATGAAAATTAGACAGAAAAGACCATTTCCAGATGTGACTGTATAGGGCTTGATTTGAAGCCCTTTTGTTATCTACTTAATAATGCATATAAGAATGCTGATGTGAAATGTTTGTTAAAACTCTATCCTAGGAGATATTTGTGCTTATGAATTGATTCCTTATCCATATTTTATGGAGAAGTAGCTCGGCACTGGATTACAGCACATTATTTTCCAAACTCCTTATTAGACTCTGCATATCTCTCTACTGTGCCTCCAGGCTTAAACTAAAAACAAACTTAAGAAAAATTTAAAGAGACAACATTCAGAAACTTATGTTTTTACAAAGCTTCTGAAAGTTCATAATTATTTTTGTCCCTAATAGGCCTGCCTTTGAAATAATTTGATGGCTAGGTTTGTAAATTCGCTTGGAAAGATCTGGCATTCCACAGTCATTAAGGGGAGTATATATCACAAAAATGGTTTTGCATATAAATAATGGTATACAGGATTTGGCTTAAATTGTCTGTTTTCATTTTATATTTTTTTTTTTTCTGAGATAATTTGGAGGGAAGCAGGAAGATCAAATTGAACACAATTTGGAAATGAAACTTGGATAATTGAGCTAAGTAGGTTGAACTTGCCAGTCACCTGTGACCTCTTCCTAGTGACACATCGTTTCAAACAGCTGAAACAGAGGGCCTGCATCGAACCGCACCAAATAAATACAGCGAGTGGAGTTTCAGCCTGGACCCATGTCATCCCTCGTTGTCTGCTTCATTTTTATTGAAGATGGAGGGACTCGAGCACCACTGCTTCGGGAAGGTGTTTGGCCACTGGCTGTGTTCAGGGTAGAGGGGAGGAGGATGGGCACTCTGCGAGGGCCACCGTGCAGGGTGGTGGGGGAACAGAGCAGCACTGGACCTGTAAGAGGTGAGAAATTGGAGCTCCACAAGCAAACGAGCTCACCCGTGATAAGATCTCCTTCATATACTGCTGCAACCGAAAGTTTGCGATCGTCCCTGTGTGGGAACCTAATATTTTGCTGTTCATTTTGAAGCGATTATTCAAAACACCTTGGCAGCTGAACCCTCCCTGCTTTCAGGATAATTATTTCTAATAGTGATTGGCAATAATAGTAATTGCCATATTCAGCCAGCACCCAGCTGTAACGATTTTTCTTTATTATTATTATTTGGGTTAACAATCGCCACTGACAACAATGTCTCCCGACCCTCTCCTCCCTCCCTCAAATACACAGGGAAATGAGTACCAATGCCCTGCAGCAGCCGTCGGGTGGGCCGCTTCCCCCTCCTCGCGGCTCTCTGGGGACAGCGGACGCGCAGAGGGTGGCTGTCCGATGGGGGGCTGGTGTGGAGGATCGGGGGCGACCCGGGCTGCCGCAGCCTTCCCCCAGCAGCACCGCCCGGCCTCCCCCTCTCCGACGGAGCAGGGGCTGCAGCCGCGGCTGTAAACGAGCCTCTTAATAAACCTCCGGGTCGATGATGCATCGCTCGCTAGTGAATCTTCGCGGGTTTATTTATTTTAACTAAATCGCCCAAATGGATCGCAGCTCTGTGTTGACTCTGGCGAGAGGCGAGGCGGGGAGCCGGGGGGGGCGGCGGAGCTGACAGGTCGCCCGGGGGTTGCGGCGTTTTGTGCGTGCAGGGACTCTGCAACTGCCCGCCGCCCCTCCGGGAAAGGCTCCTCCGCCACGGTGACCGCCCCCCTCCCCTTCCTCTTCTCCTCCTCCTCCTTCCCACAGCTCGGCCGCAGGCGCCCTTGTAAGGAAGAACCGAGCGCAGGCACCCCCCGGCCAGGGGGTTCGGTCCGGCCGCCGGGGAAGGAGTGGGGGCGAGGGAGGGAAAGCAAAGGATGAATGTTTCAAACAGGGGCAGAAGCCGGCCGGTTAGAGGCTTCCTCAAGTTGACGGTCACTAGAGAGAGGTGAGGGTCAGAGCTCTCCCAGCCGGCCCAGAGGGGCGACAGGTTCCCGGGGGGGATCCCCCTCTGCTCCAGGGACAGCCGGGCAGGGAGCGGCTGCCGGCCACCCCCTCGTGCGGCGCTGATGGCACAGCTAGCCCAGCGCTTCTCCTGCCCGCCGAACTTCACGGCGTTTCTCGTGTTTATTCACGCTAACATCAGAGTGGAAGTTTGGGCCGCGGCGATGCGGGAGGCTGGGCGCGTCCCCCGAGCCCGCTGGTGCCGCACGGCCACCGCGCCCGGCGTGCCGGGAGCGATGCTCGCCTGCCGAGCGCCCCAAGTCCTTGGGTGCCTTGCAGGTAAACACAACAAACTCCTCGGGGGTAACAGCAGCCTCTGGTTTGTAAAACCACACGCAGAAGTTACAGACCAGCGTCAGCCGGAGCGGTGTCACTGGCCTCCCCCGATGGGCGCCGTGCCTGCTCTTTGGCACCCCTGGGGCATCCCCGCAGCCTCAGCCCGGTCCCGGCGGACGACAGCTCCCTCCCCGCGACCGCCGCGCTCCGCTGGCAGCGGGGGAGGCCGCGGCCGGGCCCCGCCGAGCCGCTGCCGGTGGGTGCCGGGCCACGGGCGGGATGGGACGGGCAGCCCGGCACCACGCACCGCTGCCAGCCCCCCCTTCCTCCGGGAACGCTGCTCCCTGACGTCAGATGTTTGCTCAGGCTTTTGTTCAGTTAAAAATAGTTTCACGCAGCAGCTTACCTGCCGTGGGTGGCGGCTGACCGTGGGCTGCGCCAGGGAAGCGTTTTCTGGCAGAATCAATTATTTCTTTCGCCCTCGGATCTTTGATCTCCGCACGCAAATTAATTATAGTAGTATGCAGGAAACTGGCTCGCAGTCTTCTAAACCCAGCATTTTGCTGCCTGAAACACATGAAAAGGGAAAGTTTCCTTGCAATCTAGCTGTAACAGAGCTACGTTACCAAAGCTAGGTATTTCTTACTGCGACCCATTGATTTGTATGGGCTCTCAAATGTTATCATCACTCCAGTAGCCTTTATTTTTTTATTTTTTGCCTTTGCGTCTCATTCATGGCCGTTATGGTGTTGTACTTGCAATTGCACATTATTGTAGTAAAATAATTGCTTTATAGCAGATTACTTGCAGCAGACATTTATTATTCTTCTCCTGGTTCTATGGAGTTATTAGAAAGTAATGGGTGCCAAGACAATCAAGGGATATTTCCTAATTACAGAGGAAAAATGGAACTGTCACCATTTTCCACTGTTTGTGAGCCAGTTCATGTGCTCAGATCACACGTATTTGTACATCACAAACACAGGCGTAGGTACTGTATGGCTGTAGTGCATATGCACACACGTACACACACCCCGCTCACACAGTTAGTTCCTATTTCTTGCAGAGGTTAAAGAATAACTTGAAATCGAAGACAAATGAATTGACAGGAAAATATATCACTTTTTTTCCGCTTTAATTTCTTCCCACATTATAATGAATCTCTGAGCCTTTAGCTAGGTGGGCAATTAACCACCCAGTGCCCGCTGCCCTGTAACAATCACCCCGCTGTATAGCTTATGAGGCTGAAGTTTTTTAACAGCTCCATATCCTTATTTTATTATTGTGTACGTGTAGGATACGTAATCTCCCACACGTGCAGATCTATACAGCAGATGTATAATTTTATAGTTTATCTTAGCCCAACTGCTCCTGGGTGACAAATCTGTCTGTCGCAGAGAGCACCGTCCTCATTTCAATACTATTTCGTTCTGGGAGCGCGCACGGTAATTCTTTACATCGAAATTGCTTCCCCTCTGGTTCCTATATTTTAATTTAGTAAAGGACTGATTAGCTGTGGCTTTAAAAGGGCCAGGTCTGCGCTGGCTAACAGCGTCACCTCTCACCTCTCCGCAGCCCCGGGCTGGGGTCACTGCGGGGCCGCGGCGGGGGAGTTGGCAGCGCTGCTCCGGCTGCCGCTCCCGCCGCGCCTACCTGCGCGCCCCGCGCCGCGCCGCGCAGCGCCCCGAGCCGCCTCTGGGAGCGAATCCCGCGTCCCCCCCGCCCAAGGGGGAAGAGCAGCCCGCCCGCCTCTGCCTCTGGTACACCGCTGCTGGCGTGAATCACCGCGGAGACAACGGGAAGATGCCGCTCTGCTAGGCGAAAATAATTGTTTGGTTTATTTTAATTCGCAACGACCTGGTTTAATGGCACCCTTTCCTCTGACTTGCAGGGAGGGGAGGAGGAGGGCCCGCCGGGCTGCATCGTCCTCTTTAAAGGCTTCGTGTAAACTTCCACATTTTGAAAGAATAACTTCAAAAACCTGTGTTTGATTGTACTCAGGCGTGTGCCCATCTCACATCGATTGGCGGATCCATTGAAGGTGTAAAGATCCGTTGATAACATGCAGGTCGAGTGTCCCTAAACCAGCAGATTCTCCCTTCTCTGACAAATCCTGGAATTAGTTTAACGAGGGAAAAATATTATTTTTCATCTGTAAAATGTATTTCAAAGAGGGATGGTATTCCAACAGGAGAGACTACAATAAAAATCAGAATCGCTTCTAGAAAGGTTTCGCTCTGAGCAAATGTTTCGAGTATGTCGGATCCTCATAAAACTACGCTATAGACTTTATTCTGACGATTACTGGAAAACAGGCAATGCATACAAAATACGAGCAAGAAAGTGTCGAAATCAATTTTTTTCTACCTATAAACAGCGAAAGGTGCAAGTACATTTTAAATACTTTAGGTCTTTATCAAACGATAGATGCAGATAAAGGCAAATACCGAATATTCAGGAAAACACAAATAATTTTAAGAAGTTACCTTTTTTTTTTGTTTGTTTTTTTTGAGTGTAGCGGTGCATTTACAGAACTGGTGCGGAGTCATCACTTTGTTTATTTTTCTAACGTCTACCCAAATTCCAGCAATCCGCAGAGCAGTAACAGCTTTTTCCATGTGTTTATCATCGAGGTTGCAACAGGATTCGCCTCAATTGTTCTGCCTTTCTTGTGTTTTCCTTTCTTCCCCTTTCTGCATTTCCCAGATACATTCGCTTTTGTTGCAAAAATAAACAGCGGCGTTTTTAACAGCAATTTGAGATGATAATGGTTACTGATCCCATTCTTTCCATCATAATCTTCAAGTGGTTTAAGATTAATGATAGGAGGTGTTTTAGCAAGGAGTGTGGGGTTTCTTCTCCAAAGACCATCGCTCTGATAATTTACTTAAGATGTTGACAAGACTGTCAGTAAGGCTAATTTTTTATTAAGCTGCGCTGTAGCAACTGTAGTAAGCATTTGTTGTTATTTAAGCACATTGTATTTTTGAATGCCCGGCTATAAATATTGTTATTTGCTCTCTGCCTGATGGATTTGCAATAGAGATTATTCCCCTTGCCTTTGTTTCAAGAAAGGTGTCTTCTGGTATTCTGATAAATATTCTCTTCCACCCTCCCCCATCTCCTTTCACCCACATTTTCAAAAAGAAAATAAATTTGAGCAACTACTGTCTTGGTCCAGCAATGTCTTCTGCACAACATTGTTTTGGCTGGACTCTATCTAGGCACATCCTTGAATCAACGGGACAAGATGCAGGCTTGAGTGCTGGGTTTGTGTGATTTTTTTTTTTTTTTTTTATTGGGCAAAATTACCTCTCAAACAGCAAATATGTAACTGTTGTACCCCAGGGTACGAAGAGGCTGGGGTGCCTCCTTAAGCGAGGGCAGTTTGGGATGTATTGGCGGCTCCCGAGCGGAGTTCTGCCGTGTCCGACCCCCGCGCCTCCCGGCCGGAGCGGCTCCCCCCGGCAGGCCGGGCCCCGCGGCGGCGGCGGCGGCGGCAGCGCTCCCCGGCCAGCGCTCGCTCCGCCGGGCCGGGCTGTCCGCACGCCGGCCGCTTCCCCCGCTGCTCCCGGGGCAGCGGGCAGCAGAGCCCCTCGGAGGAGCCCATGCCGGGCTCGCTGTGGGCACGGCGGGCTGGCACGCGTGGGTGCGCGTAGGGCAGCGGAGGCGGGCGCGAAGCAGCCCGCTCGCTCAGAGAGGAAAAGTCTGGGGTGAAATCGTAACAGACCGGTCGATTTTACCCTGTTGTTGTGCTTTCAATAAACATGAAGCCGTGGCCTCACCTAGCAATCACGGGGGCCCTGTGACACCCGTCGGGCAGTGCTTTATTGCCTTTTTCCCCCGCGCCTGCGGCCAGGAGCGCAGAGGGGCCACGCGGGCAGCCAAATTCGGGTGGCGGCCCCTGAGCACCTCCACGCTGCCGCCGGGCCGGGGGGCGGGCAGAGGCGCGCAGGGTGAACGGCGGGGGCTGCAAAAGCACGGGCCGCCCCCTTATCGGCCGCCCCTCTCCGCTATCGGCAGCTCTGCGCCCGCACAGAGAGGAAAAGGGCAGCCTCGCAAACAGTTTGTGTTAGGAGCCCCCGGCCGAAAGGGAGGCGCGGGGCAAGGGGCACCCTCTCTCTGCCTGCGGGCCCCTGCGCCGCGCCTTCCTCGCCCCGGCGCGCAGGGAAGCGCGCAGCGCGGGCGGAGCGCGCCTCCGCGGAGGCGCCGGGCGCGGGCAGCAGGGGGCGCTCCGAGGTTGCGCCTGGGAGCCCGCGCTGCCGCGCCGCGCGCCGCACACGGACACGGACACACCGGGGACACACGGACACACCGGGGACACACGGACACACTCATGGGGCACGCGCGGCCGTGGGGCACACACGCGTGTGCGCACACACGCGTATACACCGCGCACGCCCGCGTGGAGGCAGGCGCGCACGCACACGCGTGTGCGCGCACACACGCGGGGACAGCCAGGTGTGCGCGGAGCTGGGCGCGCCGCGCGGGTGTCGCCGTGCCGCTCGCCGTGCGTGCGCGTGTGCGTACCGTACATTACGCAACTTATTAAACACGACGATGAATTGTCAACATTTTTTTCGCATGTTAGTTCCGCTGATCCGGGCAGGATTTATTTTCAGGTCTCAGGTCCTGGAGCTATAATGCGTGATTTCTTTGCCTTAAATAAAATTGGTCAAATGTTGACAACCTTTAAGCCAATCTAACACTCAAGATTACTGATGGGAAACTAATGAGAAAATATCAGATCGTCCGGCCTGGGGGCTCCTAATTAAATCTTAGCTGATTGAAAAATAAAAGCGGGTTCGGGGGCGTGGGGGAGGAGGGAAGAAGCTCCAGGCTGAACTTTAGCTCTCATTTTACGTGATATTTCCCCAGCCCATCTCTCCCTCTGCTCTTTCCCCCTCCCTCCCTCCCGCTGTAAAAACTCTAATATTATTTCGCTGGTTATTTCGAGAGATCCGAATGCGGCTATCATTCCTTGCCCGGTAAACATTAAGGCCTTTAAGCAACGTGATTTAACTAATTAGAAAATTTACATCATTAAGTCTCAGGGAGAGAAAAAAGGAGAAACAAATCTGTCAGTCATTTTAAAAGAGACAGGCCCTATTGAAGTGTGAAGAAATCGGCTCTAATTCAAAAAGGCAATCGGGCAGAAAAAGCCCTCAACATTACCCTGCTAGTTATTAATCAGAAGGGGCTTCCCCCTCTTTCCTTCCCTGTAATGGCAAGAGCTGAAGCACATCGTTAGTTTCTCCTAAAGCTACCGCACAGTTTCCATTCAGCTTTTTTGCCACTGGTCCATGTCCCATATTAATAGCGAGTATTTGTCCATTCAAGGCTCATAGATTTGAAAATGTTTCCGAATTGGAGAACGGCAGACACAGAAAAAAAAAATAAAATAAACTTCCTGACTCCTCCCTTCCACCTTAGCCAAATACAAGGGCTGCACTGTCCCGTCCCTCCATTAACGGGAGGTCCTAAAGCAAACCTGCTTAGTGAGAATATGGTTTTGGCTTTTTTTTTTTCTCCCCTGCCCTGTATTTCTAAACACAGACATAAGCCTGAGAGTGGAAAGCATCCGCAGTCGTCCCCCTCCTGGTTTGGGTTTTTTTTTTTTTCTTGTTTCTTTGGTTGGTTTTTTTTTTCCCTTTTCTTTTTCTTTTTCCCCTAGGGACCGGCTGTGTTTAGTGCCACGCACCAGGCTCAAGCAGAACAATACAAACTGGAGTGAAAATCAGAGCGATCGTGTTACGGATGCCGGGTCCTTCCCCAAGTGGTGCGGGACGCTGCCGGCCGCTGCGGCGAGCCGCAGGACGAGCTGGCGGCCCGGCTTTGGGGAGCGCAGCTGGGGTGGCGGCACAGGGAGCTCCGAGGGTGGGGGGAGAAATGAAGCAGCTTGGTCCAAAGCACAGAGCGGGTTACATCTCTCTCTCTCGCTTTCTCTTGTCTCCTCTTTCAAACGCGCTCTCTAATCCTCCCCTTCCAACTGTTCACAGTGGACTATAGTATAAATAATAAATACATCCTACTCTGCGTTTTCTCTCTCCCAGTCTCGAAGAATCTGACAGTCGCTTTAATCAAAGGAGTTTGCACTGGTTCTAAAGGAGTTTGCACTGGTTCTTCATGGAGGTAATTTAAGGAATTTTAAACACGCTTCGGACAAAACCAGGAGATAGGGGCCTATTTCTGATCTCACGGCCCGGGGACGATCTCTCCTGCGGCTCGGGGAATTAACCCCGTGTAAATGTGTTCAAGATCAGCCACCTGGTGGGGATTTTACTTGACAGTAGCCTTTGAAGAAACAACATTTTGGCAAGAAAAAAAGAGAAAAGTCTCTCTACCAGCCCTATTCCGACTTCCATTCATTTACGTCCCAGGGCTAACTTGTAGCCATCTCTGTAGGCAGATGCTTACAGAAATGCAAGGTCTTCAGCAGGACCGGACACGCTCCTTTCCTAGCGCTAGCCCTGAGGGACGGGAGCCCTTGCGCAGCCCGCAGGGTGCGAGCCGGCCGGGCGGGCGGCGGGGAGCTCGCTGTCCCCCGGGAGCCCCGCCGCCCCCGCGTCCTCCGCTCAGCACCCCCGGCCTCTCCGAGAGGGGGAGCGACCCGGGCGGAACACGTGCTCCGAAACTGAAGCGTTTCTCCGTTCCCAGCAAAACCAGCGGAAAACCCGCCCTTGCGCCCGGTGGGAGAGCGGTAAGGCAGAGCTCCCTGCCACGGCGAGAAGAGCTGATGGCAGACACGGAGAGGGGAGGGCAGAAGGAAGAGTCTGCGCTCCTCCGCCCCTTTGCACCGGTTTGTCTTGCAGTTATTCAAAATGATTGAGTTTTCTGAAGAAGGCCCTTTAGAGAGAAAACAAAACCAGCAACAACCTCTTCCGCCAAAACCAACATGAATATCAACCTGTCCGCTGGCAGGGCTGCGGAGCTTAGAGGCATTACAGTAAAATTTACGGCGTCCTTAACAACTCCCAATAAAAGCATTAAAATTCCCTTTAATTGAGAAAACATTGATTTTTAACTCTGGAAAGAACGAACCCGTAATTTAATTGCAAGCTTTCACCGACAGAGCAGCATCTCAGGGAGGCCACATTCCATCTTTAATAGAGCCACTTTATGAAGTGATAAAACCAAAGAAAACCTGACAAACAGAGACAGTTGAAATTGCGCAAGAAAAGTTATTTGCCTTCCCTTTCCCTCTTCGCAGCTCCAAACTACCCCGCTCTTCCCTCCCCCTCCAACCTCCGCTCTCCGATCACAAAACACAACGGTAAAAGTAAAGGATTTAGGGTCTAGGGAAGAAGTAGTAGTTAATATTTTAAAAAACGATTTGCTTTTACTAGGCACCGGGTGATGCCAAGAGGTTTAAGGGAACATTTTCACAAAATGGTAGCCTCTTCTGAAAAGGAAACTAATCGGATAAAACTTCCTTGATTTCCCTTGTTCGTTACAAAAATAATTGCTAAAGGGAAGGAAAGGGAAATCCCACCCTCCCTTTCTATCTTATTTCTGTATCGGTTTTTGGTATTATAGAAGAGTAAAGAAGTTTTTGTTTGGTGGTTTTTCATTGATCAGTCACTCTGAGCTAATGTAATTATCCTCATCAATAGAAGGCTGCAGAGAGAATCATTATGTGGGTGACATTGATAAATGATCACCCAAGAGCGGCCTTTTCTCTTGGGCACCCCCACATATGACCCTCCCACATACACAAGGTAGCCATAGAAACACCTTGAGATCCTCAAACACTGCTGCAAATGGGAGAATACAGAGAAAGAGAGAGAAATCCAACTTCACACACTTTCTGTCCCTGCTGAAGCCTCCTTCCCATTGCACGCAGCCACCGAGCCGGGCTCCGCTGTCCTGCCCCATGGGCGCGCAGCCCGGCCCCGGCCCCGCGCCCTCTCACGGCTCCATATCCAGCATTTGGGGGGAGGGGGTGTCTTATGGAGTTTGCTTCTGGGATTGTTAAATCTTTTTTTTTTTCTTTCTTTCTTTCTTCCCTGGAATAGTTAAGCAATGAAGTTGCACGCACCATACGTATTGTACGCGCATTGAGGAACCCCTGGTTTTAATGGCGCTCTTGGAGATGCACGCCAAAGATATTCACCCCATCCCAGTAATGCTACTCCTGGAAAATGGTTAAACACTAATTTTTAGCAGCGATTTTTTAGTCACAGGCCTATACAAGAAGATTCTGTATTTTTTACTAAGGCAAAGATTTTTTTTTTCCCTCCAGCCGCACACCCTCCTGTTTTTGT
Source organism: Pyrgilauda ruficollis (assembly GCF_017590135.1). Taxonomy (NCBI): domain Eukaryota; kingdom Metazoa; phylum Chordata; class Aves; order Passeriformes; family Passeridae; genus Pyrgilauda; species Pyrgilauda ruficollis. The sequence continues at coordinate 909,638 of NW_024512543.1, forward strand.
AAGCGAATTCTAAAATATTGAGAGCAGTAATTGATTCACAATGATCCATAAATCGATGTAAGGAATGGGGTGAAGGTGTTTATTTATTTTTTTATTCCTAAAGCTGCAAGTAAAGTAGCTTTGACACCGTGTGGGGATGAAGGGGAGGAGTTGTTTAGCCGTGGGGTCATCCATCATCGGTGTCGCAGAGACTCTGCCCAGAGGAGCAACCTCCCTTCTGTCTGTCTCTTTCTCGCCACCAAAACTATTAATATTAAAATCTGCCTGCAAATCTTGCCCCCACCCGCCCCTCTTCCCATCCGGTCCCGCTCAGCCCGCAGCGGCCGGGCTGCCCAGCCTGGAGCTGGCTCGCTCCCGCGCAGCGCCAGCGGGGTTCATTTTTCCCCAAGTGCTGTTAGGGGAGTTAAAAGGCCGGCCCCGTTTCCTCTGCTGAACCCATGGATGTGGCAGGGGAGACATGTGGGGCGCAGCCATCCCTCCGCTCAGCGGAGCCTTCTCCTGCCGCTCCGCGCAGCGCGGGGACGCGGTCGTGCCTGGGGAAAAGATTCGGGCGTTTTCCGGGCTCCATGGGGTTTTTTTTTCCTAGCACACGCATCAGGCGTATAGTGGGGCTGGTGGCTCCGCATCGACCCCCGCAAAGGCGCCGCCGGCAGACCCTCGCTCCCTCCGGGGAGCCTGGAGAGCCGCTGGAGCGATGAGCAAGCCCTACAAAGGAGAGCGGGTCCAACTCGTGCCCCCGCCGCACTCCTTCCCCAGCCCGACCCGGCCCGGCCCCGGCCCCGGCCCCTCCCAGCCCCCCCGGCCCTCGCAAACCTGGTCTGTGGCAATTTTCTCTCCCTCGCTCTCTCTGCGGCTATGAGTGAAAGGTGGGGAGCGCCCGGCTCCCCCCGGCATCTCCTCTTCGGCCCTGCGGTGCCCGCTCGCCGCGACGGGCAGGGCTCGGGCGGCAGCGCTGCCGGAGGTGCGCTGCCCTCCTCTCTTCGCCTTAAAGGCAGCAAAATCTGGAAGAAAAATCCCTCATTTATGGTGACTACAACTCCCAACGCAGACCCGCTCGGCGAAATAGAAATTTGGGATTATAAACATGTGTGTATGTAAACAAAAGGTGTTTCTTCTGTTACCCTTCGTTTCCCACAGCATAAGCAATTTTTATTCAGACTTGAGTATTTTCTTTAACACTATACCGCTGTCAAAACATTATTCCCGTTTTGTTTGCTTTTGACAGCTGAGCAGTTCTTAAAAATACCAAAATCGGAACCTTCCACGCTAAACAGAAAATCTCAGATGGAGAAATCTCTGCGCGATATTGTACCTTGGATTTCAGCAAGACATCTCACGGAAAGCACAGCCCAAAAGGGGGAGAAAAAAAGAAAGAAAATAAAAACCACAGCAATGCACATCTTTAGTTCATTATAAAAACAAATAATCTACTATGGCTACATTCCTGCCTGTCTTCCTACCAATGTGATTTCTGACATTTCTCTTCAAATTCTAGAGAAAAAATCTGCAAGGAAATAAAGAACTGTTAAAATAAAATTGAAAGCCTCCCCTTTAAAGTGCTAACACAAATAATCTTGCCTTCTTAAATTCTGCATCCACAAAAATCAGAGAATTTGGAAATGGGCACCCAGGCTGTGGTCTTCTTATGCGACTGAAGGGTCGATGTGATTTTGACCAGGACAGAGAGCATCAAAGCCGAGCAGGGAATTATAATCTAAATTTCATACGAAAGCCTTATAAGAGACGCCCACAAAGCAGGACCCGATTGCTAAATAAATCCTCACACCCATTCTACTGGCATCCTCCCTTCTGTCGCCAGCAGCGTGGGTCCATTTACTCAGCTCAGAAATTAAACATTAACTCCAAGGTTGAGCCTCTTTCCACATTCCAAGGGTGAAAGTTGTCACTCAAAGTTTTTAAAAACACCCTGGCCAACTGGAACGATGAGAATGAAGGAAGAGAAGGGTTACAAATTTACAGGTGTTGAAGTTGGACATTTTTGTTTCCTAGAAAGTTTAGTTAATTACAAGTCCTTTCCCACACCCCTCCTCTCAGGAATAAAGGCAGAACTTTCCCCTGCTCTTTGGGACCCATCTGGCTCTTGCTGATTTAACAGTGTCACTGAGGAAGGTGAGAGGCTGCTTTTTCTAAACTGATCATTGCTCTTCCTAGTTCAAACTCTGCTTTAGCTTCTTCAAAATGCCAGAAGCTTTGGTTTAAGAAAAAACAAACCTTTAACCATGATTCTACTCCAGCTATTTGTATACAAAATGTCAAATCAACATTTTTCTGTCATTAGCTGATGGTTTGTTGTTTTGGTTTGGTTAGTGTGTTTTGTGTTTTTTTTTTTTTTTTTTTTTTTTTTTTTTTTTTTTTTTTTTTTTTTTTTTTTTTTTTTCTGAAAACAGCTGAAGACAGCAAAAGGAGTAAAACCGTCTCTAAAGCCAGCTTATGCAATTCTCACATATGAAAAATTCCCACTGGAGTCAAAGCTTCTTTTCTCCTCCTAAAACTTCTAAACCTACTCCTGCAATAAAGCCATTCTTTTCCTCTGAGCTAAATACCTGGAGGCAAGGTCTGCTGTGGCTATGGACGTGCACACGCACACATGTACACGCATGGCATTAGCCATCTCATGCCTGGGCCTTCGCCACTCAAGCTCAGCTCCTCTGTTATTAGCAGGTAGTACAAGTATTAAACACACCTATGAAATGCAAGCTGGTGAAACAATATTTCAAAATTTCTTTAATCTGGCAAAAATCTAGTATCAGTAATCAGCAGAAATATATAACTTCAGATGGTGTTTCATTCAATTATTCTATTAATGCAATGACAAGCTTGTTTCTGATTTTTCAAGCATTTC